>NW_018743481.1:0-44103 GCF_001683475.1 Chenopodium quinoa | reverse complement strand
CTAATTGAATCAAATGAAAGTCAAACCACATTCAAACAAAGCTAATTGAATCAAATGAAAGTAACCACATTCAAACAAAGCTAATTTAAATCAAGTGAAATTCAAACACATTCAAACAAAGTTTTTTAATCCAAAGAAAGTCTAATGAGTTCAAAAAAGGTAATTGAATCAAGTGAAAGTCAAACAAATTCAACATAGCTTTTGAATCAAATGATTGTCAAATGCATTCAACGATACTAATTGAATCATATGAAAGTCAAACACATTCAAACAAATCTTTTGAATCAAATGAAAGTCAAATGCATTCAAAAGATCAAATTGAATCAATTAAAAGTCAACCACATTCAAACAAAGCTAATTAAATCCAATGGAAGGCAAACACATTCAAACAAAGCTATTTGAATCAAATGAAAGTCAAACACATTCAAAAAGGTTTTAAATCAAGTGAAAGTCAAAATCATTCAACAAAGCTATTTGAATCAAATTAAAGTCAAACACATTCAAACAAACCTTTTTGAAATAAATGAAAGTCAAATGCATTAAACAAAGCTAATTGATTCAAATGAAAGTCAATCACATTCAAACAAAGCTAATTTAACCAAATAAAAATCAAACACATTCAAACAAAGCTTTTTCAATCAAATGAAATTCAAATGCATTCAAAATAGCGATTTGAATCAAGTGAAAGTCAAACAAAGCTTTTTTGAATCAAATGATTGTCAAATCCATTCAACGATGCTAATTGAATCATATGAAAGTCAAGCACATTCAAACAAATCTTTTGAATCAACTGAAAGTCAAATGCAATTAAAAAAAAGTAATTAAATCAAGTGAAAGTCAATTACATTTAAACAAAGCTTTTTAAATCAAATGAAAGTTAAATGCATTCAAAAAAGCTAATTGAATCAAGTGAAAGTCTAGGTAATTCAAACAAAGTTTTTTGAATCAAATGACTTTCAAATGCGTTCAACGATGCTAATTGAATCAAATGAAAGTCAAACATATTCAAACAAAGCTTTTTGAACCAAATGAAAGTCAAACACATTAAAGAAATGCTATTTGAATCAAATGAAAGTCAAACACATTCAAAAAAGGTATTTAAATCAAGTGAAAGTAAAAATCATTCAAACAAAGCTATTTGAATCAAATTAAAGTCAAACACATTCAAACAAAGCTTTTTGAATTAAATGAAAGTCAAATGCATTAAACAAAGCTAATTGATTCAAATGAAAGTCAATCACATTCAAAAAAGCTAATTTAATCAAATGAAAATCAAACACATTCAAACAAAGCTTTTTCAATCAAATGAAATTCAAATGCATTCAAAATAGCGATTTGAATCAAGTGAAAGTCAAACAAAGCTTTTTGAATCAAATGTTGTCAAATCCATTCAAATGCTAATTGAATCATATGAAAGTCAAGCACATTCAAACAAATCTTTTTGAATCAACTGAAAGTCAAATGCAATTAAAAAAAAGTAATTAAATCAAGTGAAAGTCAATTACATTTAAACAAAGCTTTTTAAATCAAATGAAAGTTAAATGCATTCAAAAAAGCTAATTGAATCAAGTGAAAGTCTAGGTAATTCAAACAAAGTTTTTGAATCAAATGACTTTCAAATGCGTTCAACGATGCTAATTGAATCAAATGAAAGTCAAACACATTCAAACAAAGCTTTTTGAACCAAATGAAAGTCAACACATTCAAGAAATGCTATTTGAATCAAATGAAAGTCAAACGCATTCAAAAAAGTATTTAAATCAAGTGAAAGTCAAAAACATTCAAACAAAGCTATTTGAATCAGATTAAAGTCAAACACATTCAAACAAAGCTTTTTGAATTAAATGAAAGTCAAATGCATTAAAAAAGCTAATTGATTCAAATGAAAGTCAATCACATTCAAACAAAGCTAATTTAATCAAATGAAAATCAAACACATTCAACAAAGCTTTTTCAATCAAATGAAATTTAAATGCATTCAAAATAGCGATTTGAATCAAGTGAAAGTCAAACAAATTGAATCATATGAAAGTCAAGCACATTCAAACAAATCTTTTTGAATCAACTGAAAGTCAAATGCAATTAAAAAAAAGTAATTAAATCAAGTGAAAGTCAATTACATTTAAACAAAGCTTTTTAAATCAAATGAAAGTTAAATGCATTCAAAAAAGCTAATTGAATCAAGTGAAAGTCTAGGTAATTCAAACAAAGCTTTTTGAATCAAATGACTGTCAAATGCGTTCAACGATGCTAATTGAATCAAATGAAAGTCAAACACATTCAAACAAAGCTTTTTGAATCAAATGAAAGTCATATGCATTCAACAAAGCTAATTGAATCAAATGAAAGTAAATGGCATTCTAACAAACCTAATTGAATCAAACGAAAGTCAATGGCATTCTAACAAACCTAATTGAATCAAATGAAAGTCAACCACATTCAAACAAAGCTAATTGAATCAAATGAAAGTTAACCACATTCAAACAAAGCTAATTTAAATCAAGTGAAATTCAAACACATTCAAACAAAGTTTTTGAATCCAAAGAAAGTCAAATGAGTTCAAAAAAGTAATTGAATCAAGTGAAAGTCAAACAAATTCAAACATAGCTTTTTGAATCAAATGATTGTCAAATGCATTCAACGATACTAATTGAATCATATGAAAGTCAAACACATTCAAACAAATCTTTTGAATCAAATGAAAGTCAAATGCATTCAAAAGATCAAATTGAATCAATTAAAAGTCAACCACATTCAAACAAAGCTAATTAAATCCAATGGAAGGCAAACACATTCAAACAAAGCTATTTGAATCAAATGAAAGTCAAACACATTCAAAAAAGGTATTTAAATCAAGTGAAAGTCAAAAACATTCAAACAAAGCTATTTGAATCAAATTAAAGTCAAACACATTCAAACAAAGCTTTTTGAATTAAATGAAAGTCAAATGCATTAAACAAAGCTAATTGATTCAAATGAAAGTCAATCACATTCAAACAAAGCTAATTTAATCAAATAAAATCAAACACATTCAAACAAAGCTTTTTCAATCAAATGAAATTCAAATGCATTCAAAATAGCGATTTGAATCAAGTGAAAGTCAAACAAAGCTTTTTGAATCAAATGATTGTCAAATCCATTCAAAGATGCTAATTGAATCATATGAAAGTCAAGCACATTCAAAAAATCTTTTTGAATCAACTGAAAGTCAAATGCAATTAAAAAAAAGTAATTAAATCAAGTGAAAGTCAATTACATTTAAACAAAGCTTTTTAAATCAAATGAAAGTTAAATGCATTCAAAAAAGCTAATTGAATCAAGTGAAAGTCTAGGTAATTCAAACAAAGCTTTTTGAATCAAATGACTGTCAAATGCGTTCAACGATGCTAATTGAATCAAATGAAAGTCAAACACATTCAAACAAAGCTTTTTGAATCAAATGAAAGTCATATGCATTCAACAAAGCTAATTGAATCAAATGAAAGTCAATGGCATTCTAACAAACCTAATTGAATCAAACGAAAGTCAATGCATTCTAACAAACCTAATTGAATCAAATGAAAGTCAACCACATTCAAACAAAGCTAATTGAATCAAATGAAAGTTAACCACATTCAAACAAAGCTAATTTAAATCAAGTGAAATTCAAACACATTCAAACAAAGTTTTGAATCCAAAGAAAGTCAAAAGTTCAAAAAAGCTAATTGAATCAAATGAAAGTCAAAACATTCAAACAAAATTGAACCAAATGAAAGTCAAACACATTCAAATGCTATTTGAATCAAATGAAAGTCAAACGCATTAAAAAGGTATTTAAATCAAGTGAAAGTCAAAAACATTCAAACAAAGCTATTTGAATCAATTAAAGTCAAACACATTCAAACAAAGCTTTTTGAATTAAATGAAAGTCAAATGCATTAAACAAAGCTAATTGATTCAAATGAAAGTCAATCACATTCAAACAAAGCTAATTTAATCAAATGAAAATCAAACACATTCAAACAAAGCTTTTTCAATCAAATGAAATTCAAATGCATTCAAAATAGCGATTTGAATCAAGTGAAAGTCAAACAAAGCTTTTTGAATCAAATGATTGTCAAATCCATTCAACGATGCTAATTGAATCATATGAAAGTCAAGCACATTCAAACAAATCTTTTTGAATCAACTGAAAGTCAAATGCAATTAAAAAAAAGTAATTAAATCAAGTGAAAGTCAATTACATTTAAACAAAGCTTTTTAAATCAAATGAAAGTTAAATGCATTCAAAAAAGCTAATTGAATCAAGTGAAAGTCTAGGTAATTCAAACAAAGCTTTTTGAATCAAATGACTGTCAAATGCGTTCAACGATGCTAATTGAATCAAATGAAAGTCAAACACATTCAAACAAAGCTTTTTGAATCAAATGAAAGTCATATGCATTCAACAAAGCTAATTGAATCAAATGAAAGTCAATGGCATTCTAACAAACCTAATTGAATCAAACGAAAGTCAATGGCATTCTAACAAACCTAATTGAATCAAATGAAAGTCAACCACATTCAAACAAAGCTAATTGAATCAAATGAAAGTTAACCACATTCAAACAAAGCTAATTTAAATCAAGTGAAATTCAAACACATTCAAACAAAGTTTTTTAATCCAAAGAAAGTCAAATGAGTTCAAAAAAGCTAATTGAATCAAGTGAAAGTCAAACAAATTCAAACATAGCTTTTTGAATCAAATGATTGTCAAATGCATTCAACGATACTAATTGAATCATATGAAAGTCAAACACATTCAAACAAATCTTTTTGAATCAAATGAAAGTCAAATGCATTCAAAAGATCAAATTGAATCAATTAAAAGTCAACCACATTCAAACAAAGCTAATTAAACCAATGGAAGGCAAACACATTCAACAAAGCTATTTGAATCAAATGAAAGTCAAACACATTCAAAAAAGGTATTTAAATCAAGTGAAAGTCAAAATCATTCAAACAAAGCTATTTGAATCAAATTAAAGTCAAACACATTCAAACAAACCTTTTTGAATTAAATGAAAGTCAAATGCATTAAACAAAGCTAATTGATTCAAATGAAAGTCAATCACATTCAAACAAAGCTAATTTAACCAAATAAAAATCAAACACATTCAAACAAAGCTTTTTCAATCAAATGAAATTCAAATGCATTCAAAATAGCGATTTGAATCAAGTGAAAGTCAAACAAAGCTTTTTGAATCAAATGATTGTCAAATCCATTCAACGATGCTAATTGAATCATATGAAAGTCAAGCACATTCAAACAAATCTTTTTGAATCAACTGAAAGTCAAATGCAATTAAAAAAAAGTAATTAAATCAAGTGAAAGTCAATTACATTTAAACAAAGCTTTTTAAATCAAATGAAAGTTAAATGCATTCAAAAAAGCTAATTGAATCAAGTGAAAGTCTAGGTAATTCAAAAAAGTTTTTTGAATCAAATGACTTTCAAATGCGTTCAACGATGCTAATTGAATCAAATGAAAGTCAAACATATTCAAACAAAGCTTTTTGAACCAAATGAAAGTCAAACACATTCAAGAAATGCTATTTGAATCAAATGAAAGTCAAACACATTCAAAAAAGGTATTTAAATCAAGTGAAAGTAAAAACATTCAAACAAAGCTATTTGAATCAATTAAAGTCAAACACATTCAAACAAAGCTTTTTGAATTAAATGAAAGTCAAATGCATTAAACAAAGCTAATTGATTCAAATGAAAGTCAATCACATTCAAACAAAGCTAATTTAATCAAATGAAAATCAAACACATTCAAACAAAGCTTTTTCAATCAAATGAAATTCAAATGCATTCAAAATAGCGATTTGAATCAAGTGAAAGTTAAACAAAGCTTTTTGAATCAAATGATTGTCAAATCCATTCAACGATGCTAATTGAATCATATGAAAGTCAAGCACATTCAAACAAATCTTTTTGAATCAACTGAAAGTCAAATGCAATTAAAAAAAAGTAATTAAATCAAGTGAAAGTCAATTACATTTAAACAAAGCTTTTTAAATCAAATGAAAGTTAAATGCATTCAAAAAAGCTAATTGAATCAAGTGAAAGTCTAGGTAATTCAAACAAAGTTTTTTGAATCAAATGACTTTCAAATGCGTTCAACGATGCTAATTGAATCAAATGAAAGTCAAACACATTCAAACAAAGCTTTTTGAACCAAATGAAAGTCAAACACATTCAAGAAATGCTATTTGAATCAAATGAAAGTCAAACGCATTCAAAAAGTATTTAAATCAAGTGAAAGTCAAAAACATTCAAACAAAGCTATTTGAATCAGATTAAAGTCAAACACATTCAAACAAAGCTTTTTGAATTAAATGAAAGTCAAATGCATTAAACAAAGCTAATTGATTCAAATGAAAGTCAATCACATTCAAACAAAGCTAATTTAATCAAATGAAAATCAAACACATTCAAACAAAGCTTTTTCAATCAAATGAAATTCAAATGCATTCAAAATAGCGATTTGAATCAAGTGAAAGTCAAACAAAGCTTTTTGAATCAATATGAAAAGTCAAAGCACATTCAAACAAATCTTTTTGAATCAACTGAAAGTCAAATGCAATTAAAAAAAAGTAATTAAATCAAGTGAAAGTCAATTACATTTAAACAAAGCTTTTTAAATCAAATGAAAGTTAAATGCATTCAAAAAAGCTAATTGAATCAAGTGAAAGTCTAGGTAATTCAAACAAAGCTTTTTGAATCAAATGACTGTCAAATGCGTTCAACGATGCTAATTGAATCAAATGAAAGTCAAACACATTCAAACAAAGCTTTTTGAATCAAATGAAAGTCATATGCATTCAACAAAGCTAATTGAATCAAATGAAAGTCAATGGCATTCTAACAAACCTAATTGAATCAAACGAAAGTCAATGGCATTCTAACAAACCTAATTGAATCAAATGAAAGTCAACCACATTCAAACAAAGCTAATTGAATCAAATGAAAGTTAACCACATTCAAACAAAGCTAATTTAAATCAAGTGAAATTCAAACACATTCAAACAAAGCTTTTTGAATCCAAAGAAAGTCAAATGAGTTCAAAAAGTAATTGAATCAAGTGAAAGTCAAACAAATTCAAACATAGCTTTTTGAATCAAATGATTGTCAAATGCATTCAACGATACTAATTGAATCATATGAAAGTCAAACACATTCAAACAAATCTTTTGAATCAAATGAAAGTCAAATGCATTCAAAAGATCAAATTGAATCAATTAAAGTCAACCACATTCAACAAAGCTAATTAAATCCAATGGAAGGCAAACACATTCAAACAAAGCTATTTGAATCAAATGAAAGTCAAACACATTCAAAAAAGGTATTTAAATCAAGTGAAAGTCAAAAACATTCAAACAAAGCTATTTGAATCAAATTAAAGTCAAACACATTCAAACAAAGCTTTTTGAATTAAATGAAAGTCAAATGCATTAAACAAAGCTAATTGATTCAAATGAAAGTCAATCACATTCAAACAAAGCTAATTTAATCAAATAAAAATCAAACACATTCAAACAAAGCTTTTTCAATCAAATGAAATTCAAATGCATTCAAAATAGCGATTTGAATCAAGTGAAAGTCAAACAAAGCTTTTTGAATCAAATGATTGTCAAATCCATTCAACGATGCTAATTGAATCATATGAAAGTCAAGCACATTCAAACAAATCTTTTTGAATCAACTGAAAGTCAAATGCAATTAAAAAAAAGTAATTAAATCAAGTGAAAGTCAATTACATTTAAACAAAGCTTTTTAAATCAAATGAAAGTTAAATGCATTCAAAAAAGCTAATTGAATCAAGTGAAAGTCTAGGTAATTCAAACAAAGCTTTTTGAATCAAATGACTGTCAAATGCGTTCAAACGATGCTAATGAATCAAATGCATTCAAACAAATTGAATCAAATGAAAGTCAATGCATTTAATTGAATCAAATGAAAGTCAAGCATTCTAACAAACCTAATTGAATCAAACGAAAGTCAATGAACAAATGAAAGTCAACCACATTCAAACAAAGCTAATTGAATCAAATGAAAGTTAACCACATTCAAACAAAGGTGCATTCAAACATTTTCAAAAAAAATTGAATCAATGAAAGAAAAACCAAATGAAAGTTCAAGAAATGCTATTTGAATCAAATGAAAGTCAAACGCAAAAAAAGGTATTTAAATCAAGTGAAAGTCAAAACATTCAAACAAAGCTATTTGAATCAATTAAAGTCAAACACATTCAAACAAAGCTTTTTGAATTAAATGAAAGTCAAATGCATTAAACAAAGCTAATTGATTCAAATGAAAGTCAATCACATTCAAACAAAGCTAATTTAATCAAATGAAAATCAAACACATTCAAACAAAGCTTTTTCAATCAAATGAAATTCAAATGCATTCAAAATAGCGATTTGAATCAAGTGAAAGTCAAACAAAGCTTTTTGAATCAAATGATTGTCAAATCCATTCAACGATGCTAATTGAATCATATGAAAGTCAAGCACATTCAAACAAATCTTTTTGAATCAACTGAAAGTCAAATGCAATTAAAAAAAAGTAATTAAATCAAGTGAAAGTCAATTACATTTAAACAAAGCTTTTTAAATCAAATGAAAGTTAAATGCATTCAAAAAAGCTAATTGAATCAAGTGAAAGTCTAGGTAATTCAAACAAAGTTTTTTGAATCAAATGACTTTCAAATGCGTTCAACGATGCTAATTGAATCAAATGAAAGTCAAACACATTCAAACAAAGCTTTTTGAACCAAATGAAAGTCAAACACATTCAAGAAATGCTATTTGAATCAAATGAAAGTCAAACGCATTAAAAAAAGGTATTTAAATCAAGTGAAAGTCAAAAACATTCAAACAAAGCTATTTGAATCAGATTAAAGTCAAACACATTCAAACAAAGCTTTTTGAATTAAATGAAAGTCAAATGCATTAAACAAAGCTAATTGATTCAAATGAAAGTCAATCACATTCAAACAAAGCTAATTTAATCAAATGAAAATCAAACACATTCAAACAAAGCTTTTTCAATCAAATGAAATTCAAATGCATTCAAAATAGCGATTTGAATCAAGTGAAAGTCAAACAAAGCTTTTTGAATCAAATGATTGTCAAATCCATTCAACGATGCTAATTGAATCATATGAAAGTCAAGCACATTCAAACAAATCTTTTTGAATCAACTGAAAGTCAAATGCAATTAAAAAAAAGTAATTAAATCAAGTGAAAGTCAATTACATTTAAACAAAGCTTTTTAAATCAAATGAAAGTTAAATGCATTCAAAAAAGCTAATTGAATCAAGTGAAAGTCTAGGTAATTCAAACAAAGTTTTTTGAATCAAATGACTTTCAAATGCGTTCAACGATGCTAATTGAATCAAATGAAAGTCAAACACATTCAAACAAAGCTTTTTGAACCAAATGAAAGTCAAACACATTCAAGAAATGCTATTTGAATCAAATGAAAGTCAAACACATTCAAAAAAGGTATTTAAATCAAGTGAAAGTCAAAACATTCAAACAAAGCTATTTGAATCAAATTAAAGTCAAACACATTCAAACAAAGCTTTTTGAATTAAATGAAAGTCAAATGCATTAAACAAAGCTAATTGATTCAAATGAAAGTCAATCACATTCAAACAAAGCTAATTTAATCAAATGAAAATCAAACACATTCAAACAAAGCTTTTTCAATCAAATGAAATTTCAAATGCATTCAAAATAGCGATTTGAATCAAGTGAAAGTCAAACAAAGCTTTTTGAATCAAATGATTGTCAAATCCATTCAACGATGCTAATTGAATCATATGAAAGTCAAGCACATTCAAACAAATCTTTTTGAATCAACTGAAAGTCAAATGCAATTAAAAAAAAGTAATTAAATCAAGTGAAAGTCAATTACATTTAAACAAAGCTTTTTAAATCAAATGAAAGTTAAATGCATTCAAAAAAGCTAATTGAATCAAGTGAAAGTCTAGGTAATTCAAACAAAGTTTTTTGAATCAAATGACTTTCAAATGCGTTCAACGATGCTAATTGAATCAAATGAAAGTCAAACACATTCAAACAAAGCTTTTTGAACCAAATGAAAGTCAAACACATTCAAGAAATGCTATTTGAATCAAATGAAAGTCAAACGCATTCAAAAAAGGTATTTAAATCAAGTGAAAGTCAAAAACATTCAAACAAAGCTATTTGAATCAGATTAAAGTCAAACACATTCAAACAAAGCTTTTTGAATTAAATGAAAGTCAAATGCATTAAACAAAGCTAATTGATTCAAATGAAAGTCAATCACATTCAAACAAAGCTAATTTAACCAAATAAAATCAAACACATTCAAACAAAGCTTTTTCAATCAAATGAAATTCAAATGCATTCAAAATAGCGATTTGAATCAAGTGAAAGTCAAACAAAGCTTTTTGAATCAAATGATTGTCAAATCCATTCAACGATGCTAATTGAATCATATGAAAGTCAAGCACATTCAAACAAATCTTTTTGAATCAACTGAAAGTCAAATGCAATTAAAAAAAAGTAATTAAATCAAGTGAAAGTCAATTACATTTAAACAAAGCTTTTTAAATCAAATGAAAGTTAAATGCATTCAAAAAAGCTAATTGAATCAAGTGAAAGTCTAGGTAATTCAAACAAAGTTTTTTGAATCAAATGACTTTCAAATGCGTTCAACGATGCTAATTGAATCAAATGAAAGTCAAACACATTCAAACAAAGCTTTTGAACCAAATGAAAGTCAAACACATTCAAGAAATGCTATTTGAATCAAATGAAAGTCAAACGCATTCAAAAAAGGTATTTAAATCAAGTGAAAGTCAAAAACATTCAAACAAAGCTATTTGAATCAGATTAAAGTCAAACACATTCAAACAAAGCTTTTTGAATTAAATGAAAGTCAAATGCATTAAACAAAGCTAATTGATTCAAATGAAAGTCAATCACATTCAAACAAAGCTAATTTAATCAAATGAAAATCAAACACATTCAAACAAAGCTTTTTCAATCAAATGAAATTCAAATGCATTCAAAATAGCGATTTGAATCAAGTGAAAGTCAAACAAAGCTTTTTGAATCAAATGATTGTCAAATCCATTCAACGATGCTAATTGAATCATATGAAAGTCAAGCACATTCAAACAAATCTTTTTGAATCAACTGAAAGTCAAATGCAATTAAAAAAAAGTAATTAAATCAAGTGAAAGTCAATTACATTTAAACAAAGCTTTTTAAATCAAATGAAAGTTAAATGCATTCAAAAAAGCTAATTGAATCAAGTGAAAGTCTAGGTAATTCAAACAAAGTTTTTTGAATCAAATGACTTTCAAATGCGTTCAACGATGCTAATTGAATCAAATGAAAGTCAAACACATTCAAACAAAGCTTTTTGAACCAAATGAAAGTCAAACACATTCAAGAAATGCTATTTGAATCAAATGAAAGTCAAACGCATTCAAAAAAAGTATTTAAATCAAGTGAAAGTCAAAAACATTCAAACAAAGCTATTTGAATCAGATTAAAGTCAAACACATTCAAACAAAGCTTTTTGAATTAAATGAAAGTCAAATGCATTAAACAAAGCTAATTGATTCAAATGAAAGTCAATCACATTCAAACAAAGCTAATTTAATCAAATGAAAATCAAACACATTCAAACAAAGCTTTTTCAATCAAATGAAATTCAAATGCATTCAAAATAGCGATTTGAATCAAGTGAAAGTCAAACAAAGCTTTTTGAATCAAATGATTGTCAAATCCATTCAAAGATGCTAATTGAATCATATGAAAGTCAAGCACATTCAAACAAATCTTTTTGAATCAACTGAAAGTCAAATGCAATTAAAAAAAAGTAATTAAATCAAGTGAAAGTCAATTACATTTAAACAAAGCTTTTTAAATCAAATGAAAGTTAAATGCATTCAAAAAAGCTAATTGAATCAAGTGAAAGTCTAGGTAATTCAAACAAAGCTTTTTGAATCAAATGACTGTCAAATGCGTTCAACGATGCTAATTGAATCAAATGAAAGTCAAACACATTCAAACAAAGCTTTTTGAATCAAATGAAAGTCATATGCATTCAACAAAGCTAATTGAATCAAATGAAAGTCAATGGAATCAAACGAAAGTCAATGGCATTCTAACAAACCTAATTGAATCAAATGAAAGTCAACCACATTCAAACAAAGCTAATTGAATCAAATGAAAGTTAACCACATTCAAACAAAGCTAATTTAAATCAAGTGAAATTCAAACACATTCAAACAAAGTTTTTAATCCAAAGAAAGTCAAATGAGTTCAAAAAAGCTAATTGAATCAAGTGAAAGTCAAAAAAATTCAAACATAGCTTTTTGAATCAAATGATTGTCAAATGCATTCAACGATACTAATTGAATCATATGAAAGTCAAACACATTCAAACAAATCTTTTGAATCAAATGAAAGAAAAATTCAAAAGATCAAATTGAATCAATTAAAAGTCAACCACATTCAAACAAAGCTAATTAAATCCAATAGGCAAACACATTCAAACAAAGCTATTTGAATCAAATGAAAGTCAAACACATTCAAAAAAGGTATTTAAATCAAGTGAAAGTCAAAATCATTCAAACAAAGCTATTTGAATCAAATTAAAGTCAAACACATTCAAACAAACCTTTTTGAATTAAATGAAAGTCAAATGCATTAAACAAAGCTAATTGATTCAAATGAAAGTCAATCACATTCAAACAAAGCTAATTTAACCAAATAAAATCAAACACATTCAAACAAAGCTTTTTCAATCAAATGAAATTCAAATGCATTCAAAATAGCGATTTGAATCAAGTGAAAGTCAAACAAAGCTTTTTGAATCAAATGATTGTCAAATCCATTCAACGATGCTAATTGAATCATATGAAAGTCAAGCACATTCAAACAAATCTTTTTGAATCAACTGAAAGTCAAATGCAATTAAAAAAAAGTAATTAAATCAAGTGAAAGTCAATTACATTTAAACAAAGCTTTTTAAATCAAATGAAAGTTAAATGCATTCAAAAAAGCTAATTGAATCAAGTGAAAGTCTAGGTAATTCAAACAAAGTTTTTTGAATCAAATGACTTTCAAATGCGTTCAACGATGCTAATTGAATCAAATGAAAGTCAAACACATTCAAACAAAGCTTTTTGAACCAAATGAAAGTCAAACACATTCAAGAAATGCTATTTGAATCAAATGAAAGTCAAACGCATTCAAAAAAGGTATTTAAATCAAGTGAAAGTCAAAACATTCAAACAAAGCTATTTGAATCAATTAAAGTCAAACACATTCAAACAAAGCTTTTTGAATTAAATGAAAGTCAAATGCATTAAACAAAGCTAATTGATTCAAATGAAAGTCAATCACATTCAAACAAAGCTAATTTAATCAAATGAAAATCAAACACATTCAAACAAAGCTTTTTCAATCAAATGAAATTCAAATGCATTCAAAATAGCGATTTGAATCAAGTGAAAGTCAAACAAAGCTTTTTGAATCAAATGATTGTCAAATCCATTCAACGATGCTAATTGAATCATATGAAAGTCAAGCACATTCAAACAAATCTTTTTGAATCAACTGAAAGTCAAATGCAATTAAAAAAAAGTAATTAAATCAAGTGAAAGTCAATTACATTTAAACAAAGCTTTTTAAATCAAATGAAAGTTAAATGCATTCAAAAAAGCTAATTGAATCAAGTGAAAGTCTAGGTAATTCAAACAAAGTTTTTTGAATCAAATGACTTTCAAATGCGTTCAACGATGCTAATTGAATCAAATGAAAGTCAAACACATTCAAACAAAGCTTTTTGAACCAAATGAAAGTCAAACACATTCAAAAATGCTATTTGAATCAAATGAAAGTCAAACGCATTCAAAAAAAGGTATTTAAATCAAGTGAAAGTCAAAAACATTCAAACAAAGCTATTTGAATCAGATTAAAGTCAAACACATTCAAACAAAGCTTTTTGAATTAAATGAAAGTCAAATGCATTAAACAAAGCTAATTGATTCAAATGAAAGTCAATCACATTCAAACAAAGCTAATTTAATCAAATGAAAATCAAACACATTCAAACAAAGCTTTTTCAATCAAATGAAATTCAAATGCATTCAAAATAGCGATTTGAATCAAGTGAAAGTCAAACAAAGCTTTTTGAATCAAATGATTGTCAAATCCATTCAAAGATGCTAATTGAATCATATGAAAGTCAAGCACATTCAAACAAATCTTTTTGAATCAACTGAAAGTCAAATGCAATTAAAAAAAAAGTAATTAAATCAAGTGAAAGTCAATTACATTTAAACAAAGCTTTTTAAATCAAATGAAAGTTAAATGCATTCAAAAAAGCTAATTGAATCAAGTGAAAGTCTAGGTAATTCAAACAAAGCTTTTTGAATCAAATGACTGTCAAATGCGTTCAACGATGCTAATTGAATCAAATAAAGTCAAACACATTCAAACAAAGCTTTTTGAATCAAATGAAAGTCAATGCATTCAACAAAGCTAATTGAATCAAATGAAAGTCAATGGCATTCTAACAAACCTAATTGAATCAAACGAAAGTCAATTCTAACAAACCTAATTGAATCAAATCAACCACATTCAAACAAAGCTAATTGAATCAAATGAAAGTTAACACATTCAAACAAAGCTAATTTAAATCAAGTGAAATTCAAACACATTCAAACAAAGAATGAAAGTCAAATGAGTTCAAAAAAAATTGAATCAAGTGAAAGTCAAAAAATTCAAACATAGCTTTTTGAATCAAATGATTGTCAAATGCATTCAACGATACTAATTGAATCATATGAAAGTCAAACACATTCAAACAAATCTTTTGAATCAAATGAAAGAAAATTCAAAAGATCAAATTGAATCAATTAAAAGTCAACCACATTCAAAAGCTAATTAAATCCAATGGAAGGCAAACACATTCAAACAAAGCTATTTGAATCAAATGAAAGTCAAACACATTCAAAAAAGGTATTTAAATCAAGTGAAAGTCAAAATCATTCAAACAAAGCTATTTGAATCAAATTAAAGTCAAACACATTCAAACAAACCTTTTTGAAATAAATGAAAGTCAAATGCATTAAACAAAGCTAATTGATTCAAATGAAAGTCAATCACATTCAAACAAAGCTAATTTAACCAAATAAAAATCAAACACATTCAAACAAAGCTTTTTCAATCAAATGAAATTCAAATGCATTCAAAATAGCGATTTGAATCAAGTGAAAGTCAAACAAAGCTTTTTGAATCAAATGATTGTCAAATCCATTCAACGATGCTAATTGAATCATATGAAAGTCAAGCACATTCAAACAAATCTTTTTGAATCAACTGAAAGTCAAATGCAATTAAAAAAAAGTAATTAAATCAAGTGAAAGTCAATTACATTTAAACAAAGCTTTTTAAATCAAATGAAAGTTAAATGCATTCAAAAAAGCTAATTGAATCAAGTGAAAGTCTAGGTAATTCAAACAAAGTTTTTTGAATCAAATGACTTTCAAATGCGTTCAACGATGCTAATTGAATCAAATGAAAGTCAAACATATTCAAACAAAGCTTTTTTAACCAAATGAAAGTCAAACACATTCAAGAAATGCTATTTGAATCAAATGAAAGTCAAACACATTCAAAAAAGGTATTTAAATCAAGTGAAAGTCAAAAACATTCAAACAAAGCTATTTGAATCAAATTAAAGTCAAACACATTCAAACAAAGCTTTTTGAATTAAATGAAAGTCAAATGCATTAAACAAAGCTAATTGATTCAAATGAAAGTCAATCACATTCAAACAAAGCTAATTTAATCAAATGAAAATCAAACACATTCAAACAAAGCTTTTTCAATCAAATGAAATTCAAATGCATTCAAAATAGCGATTTGAATCAAGTGAAAGTCAAACAAAGCTTTTTGAATCAAATGATTGTCAAATCCATTCAACGATGCTAATTGAATCATATGAAAGTCAAGCACATTCAAACAAATCTTTTTGAATCAACTGAAAGTCAAATGCAATTAAAAAAAAGTAATTAAATCAAGTGAAAGTCAATTACATTTAAACAAAGCTTTTTAAATCAAATGAAAGTTAAATGCATTCAAAAAAGCTAATTGAATCAAGTGAAAGTCTAGGTAATTCAAACAAAGTTTTTTGAATCAAATGACTTTCAAATGCGTTCAACGATGCTAATTGAATCAAATGAAAGTCAAACACATTCAAACAAAGCTTTTTGAACCAAATGAAAGTCAAACACATTCAAGAAATGCTATTTGAATCAAATGAAAGTCAAACGCATTCAAAAAAGGTATTTAAATCAAGTGAAAGTCAAAAACATTCAAACAAAGCTATTTGAATCAGATTAAAGTCAAACACATTCAAACAAAGCTTTTTGAATTAAATGAAAGTCAAATGCATTAAACAAAGCTAATTGATTCAAATGAAAGTCAATCACATTCAAACAAAGCTAATTTAATCAAATGAAAATCAAACACATTCAAACAAAGCTTTTTCAATCAAATGAAATTCAAATGCATTCAAAATAGCGATTTGAATCAAGTGAAAGTCAAACAAAGCTTTTTGAATCAAATGATTGTCAAATCCATTCAAAGATGCTAATTGAATCATATGAAAGTCAAGCACATTCAAACAAATCTTTTTGAATCAACTGAAAGTCAAATGCAATTAAAAAAAAGTAATTAAATCAAGTGAAAGTCAATTACATTTAAACAAAGCTTTTTAAATCAAATGAAAGTTAAATGCATTCAAAAAAGCTAATTGAATCAAGTGAAAGTCTAGGTAATTCAAACAAAGCTTTTTGAATCAAATGACTGTCAAATGCGTTCAACGATGCTAATTGAATCAAATGAAAGTCAAAACATTCAAACAAAGCTTTTTGAATCAAATGAAAGTCAATGCATTCAACAAAGCTAATTGAATCAAATGAAAGTCAATGCATTCTAACAAACCTAATTGAATCAAACAAACGCATTCTAACAAACCTAATTGAATCAAATGAAAGTCAACCACATTCAAACAAAGCTAATTGAATCAAATGAAAGTTAACCACATTCAAACAAAGCTAATTTAAATCAAGTGAAATTCAAACACATTCAAACAAAGTTTTTGAATCCAAAGAAAGTCAAATGAGTTCAAAAAAGTAATTGAATCAAGTGAAAGTCAAACAAATTCAAACATAGCTTTTTGAATCAAATGATTGTCAAATGCATTCAACGATACTAATTGAATCATATGAAAGTCAAACACATTCAAACAAATCTTTTGAATCAAATGAAAGTCAAATGCATTCAAAAGATCAAATTGAATCAATTAAAAGTCAACCACATTCAAACAAAGCTAATTAAATCCAATGGAAGGCAAACACATTCAAACAAAGCTATTTGAATCAAATGAAAGTCAAACACATTCAAAAAAGGTATTTAAATCAAGTGAAAGTCAAAAACATTCAAACAAAGCTATTTGAATCAGATTAAAGTCAAACACATTCAAACAAAGCTTTTTGAATTAAATGAAAGTCAAATGCATTAAACAAAGCTAATTGATTCAAATGAAAGTCAATCACATTCAAACAAAGCTAATTTAATCAAATAAAAATCAAACACATTCAAACAAAGCTTTTTCAATCAAATGAAATTCAAATGCATTCAAAATAGCGATTTGAATCAAGTGAAAGTCAAACAAAGCTTTTTGAATCAAATGATTGTCAAATCCATTCAAGATGCTAATTGAATCATATGAAAGTCAAGCACATTCAAACAAATCTTTTTGAATCAACTGAAAGTCAAATGCAATTAAAAAAAAGTAATTAAATCAAGTGAAAGTCAATTACATTTAAACAAAGCTTTTTAAATCAAATGAAAGTTAAATGCATTCAAAAAAGCTAATTGAATCAAGTGAAAGTCTAGGTAATTCAAACAAAGCTTTTTGAATCAAATGACTTTCAAATGCGTTCAACGATGCTAATTGAATCAAATGAAAGTCAAAACATTCAAACAAAGCTTTTTGAATCAAATGAAAGTCAATGCAACAAAGCTAATCAAATGAATCAAATGAAAGTCAATGGCATTCTAACAAACCTAATTGAATCAAATGAAAGTCAACCACATTCAAACAAAGCTAATTGAATCAAATGAAAGTTAACCACATTCAAACAAAGCTAATTTAAATCAAGTGAAATTCAAACACATTCAAACAAAGTTTTTGAATCAAAGAAAGTCAAAATTCAAAAAATAATTGAATCAAGTGAAAGAAAGCTTTTTGAATCAAATGATTGTCAAATGCATTCAACGATACTAATTGAATCATATGAAAGTCAAACACATTCAAACAAATCTTTTGAATCAAATGAAAGTCAAATGCATTCAAAATCAAATTGACATTCAAACAAAGCTAATTAAATCCAATTAACACATTCAAACAAAGCTATTTGAATCAAATGAAAGTCAAACACATTCAAAAAAGGTATTTAAATCAAGTGAAAGTCAAAACATTCAAACAAAGCTATTTGAATCAAATTAAAGTCAAACACATTCAAACAAAGCTTTTTGAAATAAATGAAAGTCAAATGCATTAAACAAAGCTAATTGATTCAAATGAAAGTCAATCACATTCAAACAAAGCTAATTTAACCAAATAAAAATCAAACACATTCAAACAAAGCTTTTTCAATCAAATGAAATTCAAATGCATTCAAAATAGCGATTTGAATCAAGTGAAAGTCAAACAAAGCTTTTTGAATCAAATGATTGTCAAATCCATTCAACGATGCTAATTGAATCATATGAAAGTCAAGCACATTCAAACAAATCTTTTTGAATCAACTGAAAGTCAAATGCAATTAAAAAAAAGTAATTAAATCAAGTGAAAGTCAATTACATTTAAACAAAGCTTTTTAAATCAAATGAAAGTTAAATGCATTCAAAAAAGCTAATTGAATCAAGTGAAAGTCTAGGTAATTCAAACAAAGTTTTTTGAATCAAATGACTTTCAAATGCGTTCAACGATGCTAATTGAATCAAATGAAAGTCAAACACATTCAAACAAAGCTTTTTGAACCAAATGAAAGTCAAACACATTCAAGAAATGCTATTTGAATCAAATGAAAGTCAAACACATTCAAAAAAGGTATTTAAATCAAGTGAAAGTAAAAACATTCAAACAAAGCTATTTGAATCAAATTAAAGTCAAACACATTCAAACAAAGCTTTTTGAATTAAATGAAAGTCAAATGCATTAAACAAAGCTAATTGATTCAAATGAAAGTCAATCACATTCAAACAAAGCTAATTTAATCAAATGAAAATCAAACACATTCAAACAAAGCTTTTTTCAATCAAATGAAATTTAAATGCATTCAAAATAGCGATTTGAATCAAGTGAAAGTTAAACAAAGCTTTTTGAATAAAATGGTTGTCAAATCCATTCAACGATGCTAATTGAATCATATGAAAGTCAAGCACATTCAAACAAATCTTTTTGAATCAACTGAAAGTCAAATGCAATTAAAAAAAAGTAATTGAATCAAGTGAAAATCAATTAAATTTAAACAAAGCTTTTTAAATCAAATGAAAGTTAAATGCATTCAAAAAAGCTAATTGAATCAAGTGAAAGTCTAGGTAATTCAAACAAAGTTTTTTGAATCAAATGACTTTCAAATGCGTTCAACGATGCTAATTGAATCAAATGAAAGTCAAACACATTCAAACAAAGCTTTTTGAACCAAATAAAAGTCAAACGCATTCAAGAAATGCTATTTGAATCAAATGAAAGTCAAACGCATTCAAAAAAGGTATTTAAATCAAGTGAAAGTCAAAAACATTCAAACAAAGTTATTTGAATCAGATTAAAGTCAAACACATTCAAACAAAGCTTTTTGAATTAAATGAAAGTCAAATGCATTAAACAAGCTAATTGATTCAAATGAAAGTCCAATCACATTCAAACAAAGCTAATTTAACCAAATACAAATCAAACACATTCAAACAAAGCTTTTTCAATCAAATGAAATTCAAATGCATTCAAAATAGCGATTTGAATCAAGTGAAAGTCAAACAAAGCTTTTTGAATCAAGTGATTGTCAAATCCATTCAACGATGCTAATTGAATCATATGAAAGTCAAGCACATTCAAACAAATCTTTTTGAATCAACTGAAAGTCAAATGCAATTAAAAAAAAAGTAATTAAATCAAGTGAAAGTCAATTACATTTAAACAAAGCTTTTTTAAATCAATGAAAGTTAAATGCATTCAAAAAAGCTAATTGAATCAAGTGAAAGTCTAGGTAATTCAAACAAAGTTTTTTGAATCAAATGACTTTCAAATGCGTTCAACGATGCTAATTGAATCAAATGAAAGTCAAACACATTCAAACAAAGCTTTTTGAACCAAATGAAAGTCAAACACATTCAAGAAATGCTATTTGAATCAAATGAAAGTCAAACGCATTCAAAAAAGGTATTTAAATTCAAGTGAAAGTCAAAAACATTCAAACAAAGCTATTTGAATCAGATTAAAGTCAAACACATTCAAACAAAGCTTTTTGAATTAATGAAAGTCAAATGCATTAAACAAAGCTAATTGATTCAAATGAAAGTCAATCACATTCAAACAAAGCTAATTTAACCAAATACAAATCAAACACATTCAAACAAAGCTTTTTCAATCAAATGAAATTCAAATGCATTCAAAATAGCGATTTGAATCAAGTGAAAGTCAAACAAAGCTTTTTGAATCAAATGATTGTCAAATCCATTCAACGATGCTAATTGAATCATATGAAAGTCAAGCACATTCAAACAAATCTTTTTGAATCAACTGAAAGTCAAATGCAATTAAAAAAAAGTAATTAAATCAAGTGAAAGTCAATTACATTTTAAACAAAGCTTTTTAAATTAAATGAAAGTTAAATGCATTCAAAAAAGCTAATTGAATCAAGTGAAAGTCTAGGTAATTCAAACAAAGTTTTTTGAATCAAATGACTTTCAAATGCGTTCAACGATGCTAATTGAATCAAATGAAAGTCAAACACATTCAAACAAAGCTTTTTGAACCAAATGAAAGTCAACACATTCAAGAAATGCTATTTGAATCAAATGAAAGTCAAACGCATTCAAAAATGGTATTTAAATCAAGTGAAAGTCAAAAACATTCAAACAAAGTCATTTGAATCAGATTAAAGTCAAAACACATTCAAACAAAGCTTTTTGAATTAAATTAAAGTCAAATGCATTAAACAAAGCTAATTGATTCAAATGAAAGTCAATCACATTCAAACAAAGCTAATTTAACCAAATACAAATCAAACACATTCAAACAAAGCTTTTTCAATCAAATGAAATTCAAATGCATTCAAAATAGCGATTTGAATCAAGTAAAAGTCAAACAAAGCTTTTTGAATCAAATGATTGTTCAAATCCATTCAACGATGCTAATTGAATCATATGAAAGTCAAGCACATTCAAACAAACCTTTTTGAATCAACTGAAAGTCAAATGCAATTAAAAAAAAGTAATTAAATCAAGTGAAAGTCAATTACATTTAAACAAAGCTTTTTAAATCAAATGAAAGTTAAATGCATTCAAAAAAGCTAATTGAATCAAGTGAAAATCTAGGTAATTCAAACAAAGTTTTTTTTAATCAAATGACTTTCAAATGCGTTCAACGATGCTAATTGAATCAAATGAAAGTCAAACACATTCAAACAAAGCTTTTTGAACCAAATGAAAGTCAAACACATTCAAGAAATGCTATTTGAATCAAATGAAAGTCAAACACATTCAAAAAAGGTATTTAAATCAAGTGAAAGTCAATAACATTCAAACAAAGCTATTTGAATCAGATTAAAGTCAAACACATTCAAACAAAGCTTTTTTGAATTAATGAAAGTCAAATGCATTAAACAAAGCTAATTGATTCAAATTGAAAGTCAATCACATTCAAACAAAGCTAATTTAATCAAATGAAACTTTAACACATTCAAACAAAGCTTTTTCAATCAAATGAAATTCAAATGCATTCAAAATAGCGATTTGAATCAAGTGAAAGTCAAACAAAGCTTTTTGAATCAAATGTTTGTCAAATCCATTCAACGATGCTAATTGAATCATTATGAAAGTCAAGCACATTCAAACAATCTTTTTGAATCAACTGAAAGTCAAATGCAATTAAAAAAAAGTAATTAAATCAAGTGAAAGTCAATTACATTTAAACAAAGCTTTTAAAGTCAAATGAAAGTTAAATGCATTCAAAAAAGCTAATTGAATCAAGTGAAAGTCTAGGTAATTCAAACAAAGTTTTTTGAATCAAATGACTTTCAAATGCGTTCAACGATGCTAATTGAATCAAATGAAAGTCAAACACATTCAAACAAAGCTTTTTGAACCAAATGAAAGTCAAAACACATTCAAGAAATGCTATTTGAATCAAATGAAAGTCAAACGCATTAAAAAAAGGTATTTAAATCAAGTGAAAGTCAAAAACATTCAAACAAAGCTATTTGAATCAGATTAAAGTCAAACACATTCAAACAAAGCTTTTTGAATTAAATGAAAGTCAAATGCATTAAACAAAGCTAATTGATTCAAATGAAAGTCAATCACATTCAAACAAAGCTAATTTAACCAAATAAAATCAAACACATTCAAACGAAGCTTTTTCAATCAAATGAAATTCAAATGCATTCAAAATAGCGATTTGAATCAAGTGAAAGTCAAACAAAGCTTTTTGAATCAAATGATTGTCAAATCCATTCAACTATGCTAATTGAATCATATGAAAGTCAAGCACATTCAAACAAATCTTTTTGAATCAACTGAAAGTCAAATGCAATTAAAAAAAAGTAATTAAATCAAGTGAAAGTCAATTACATTTAAACAAAGCTTTTTAAATCAAATGAAAGTTAAATGCATTCAAAAAAGCTAATTGAATCAAGTGAAAGTCTAGGTAATTCAAACAAAGTTTTTTGAATCAAATGACTTTCAAATGCGTTCAACGATGCTAATTGAATCAAATGAAAGTCAAACACATTCAAACAAAGCTTTTTGAACCAAATGAAAGTCAAACACATTCAAGAAATGCTATTTGAATCAAATGAAAGTCAAACGCATTAAAAAAAGGTATTTAAATCAAGTGAAAGTCAAAAACATTCAAACAAAGTTATTTGAATCAGATTAAAGTCAAACACATTCAAACAAAGCTTTCTGAATTAAATTAAAGTCAAATGCATTAAACAAAGCTAATTGATTCAAATGAAAGTCAATCACATTCAAACAAAGCTAATTTAATCAGATGAAACTTTAACGCATTCAAACAAAGCTTTTTCAATCAAATGAAATTCAAATGCATTCAAATAGCGATTTGAATCAAGTGAAAGTCAAACAAAGCTTTTTTGAATCAAATGATTGTCAAATCCATTCAACGATGCTAATTGAATCATATGAAAGTCAAGCACATTCAAACAAATCTTTTTGAATCAACTGAAAGTCAAATGCAATTAAAAAAAAGTAATTAAATCAAGTGAAAGTCAATTACATTTAAACAAAGCTTTTAAAGTCAAATGAAAGTTAAATGCATTCAAAAAAGCTAATTGAATCAAGTGAAAGTCTAGGTAATTCAAACAAAGTTTTTTGAATCAAATGACTTTCAAATGCGTTCAACGATGCTAATTGAATCAAATGAAAGTCAAACACATTCAAACAAAGCTTTTTGAACCAAATGAAAGTCAAACACATTCAAGAAATGCTATTTTGAATCAAATGAAAGTCAAACGCATTAAAAAAAGGTATTTAAATCAAGTGAAAGTCAAAAACATTCAAACAAAGCTATTTGAATCAGATTAAAGTCAAACACATTCAAACAAAGCTTTTTGAATTAAATGAAAGTCAAATGCATTAAACAAAGCTAATTGATTCAAATGAAAGTCAATCACATTCAAACAAAGCTAATTTAACCAAATAAAAATCAAACACATTCAAACGAAGCTTTTTCAATCAAATGAAATTCAAATGCATTCAAAATAGCGATTTGAATCAAGTGAAAGTCAAACAAAGCTTTTTAAATCAAATGATTGTCAAATCCATTCAACTATGCTAATTGAATCATATGAAAGTCAAGCACATTCAAACAAATCTTTTTGAATCAACTGAAAGTCAAATGCAATTAAAAAAAAAAGTAATTAAATCAAGTGAAAGTCAATTACATTTAAACAAAGCTTTTTAAATCAAATGAAAGTTAAATGCATTCAAAAAAGCTAATTGAATCAAGTGAAAGTCTAGGTAATTCAAACAAAGTTTTTTTGAATCAAATGACTTTCAAATGCGTTCAACGATGCTAATTGAATCAAATGAAAGTCAAACACATTCAAACAAAGCTTTTTGAACCAAATGAAAGTCAAACACATTCAAGAAATGCTATTTGAATCAAATGAAAGTCAAACGCATTCAAAAAAGGTATTTAAATCAAGTGAAAGTTAAAAACATTCAAACAAAGCTATTTGAATCAGATTAAAGTCAAACACATTCAAACAAAGCTTTTTGAATTAAATGAAAGTCAAATGCATTAAACAAAGCTAATTGATTCAAATGAAAGTCAATCACATTCAAACAAAGTTAATTTAACCAAATGAAAATCAAACACTTTCGAACAAAGCTTTTTCAATCAAATGAAATTCAAATGCATTCAAAATAGCGATTTGAATCAAGTAAAAGTCAAACAAAGCTTTTTGAATCAAATGATTGTCAAATCCATTCAACGATGCTAATTGAATCATATGAAAGTCAAGCACATTCAAACAAATCTTTTTGAATCAACTGAAAGTCAAATGCAATTAAAAAAAAGTAATTAAATCAAGTGAAAGTCAATTACATTTAAACAAAGCTTTTTAAATCAAATGAAAGTTAAATGCATTCAAAAAAGCTAATTGAATCAAGTGAAAGTCTAGGTAATTCAAACAAAGTTTTTTGAATCAAATGACTTTCAAATGCGTTCAACGATGCTAATTGAATCAAATGAAAGTCAAAACACATTCAAACAAAGCTTTTTGAACCAAATGAAAGTCAAACACATTCAAGAAATGCTATTTGAATCAAATGAAAGTCAAACGCATTCAAAAAAGGTATTTAAATCAAGTGAAAGTCAAAAACATTCAAACAAAGCTATTTGAATCAGATTAAAGTCAAACACATTCAAACAAAGCTTTTTGAATTAAATGAAAGTCAAATGCATTAAACAAAGCTAATTGATTCAAATGAAAGTCAATCACATTCAAACAAAGCTAATTTAACCAAATACAAATCAAACACATTCAAACAAAGCTTTTTCAATCAAATGAAATTCAAATGCATTCAAAATAGCGATTTGAATCAAGTGAAAGTCAAACAAAGCTTTTTGAATCAAATGATTGTCAAATCCATTCAACGATGCTAATTGAATCATATGAAAGTCAAGCACATTCAAACAAATCTTTTGAATCAACTGAAAGTCAAATGCAATTAAAAAAAAGTAATTAAATCAAGTGAAAGTCAATTACATTTAAACAAAGCTTTTAAAGTCAAATGAAAGTTAAATGCATTCAAAAAAGCGAATTGAATCAAGTGAAAGTCTAGGTAATTCAAACAAAGTTTTTTGAATCAAATGACTTTCAAATGCGTTCAACGATGCTAATTAAATCAAATGAAAGTCAAACACATTCAAACAAAGCTTTTTGAACCAAATGAAAGTCAAACACATTCAAGAAATGCTATTTGAATCAAATGAAAGTCAAACGCATTAAAAAAAGGTATTTAAATCAAGTGAAAGTAAAAAACATTCAAACAAAGCTATTTGAATCAGATTAAAGTCAAACACATTCAAACAAAGCTTTCTGAATTAAATTAAAGTCAAATGCATTAAACAAAGCTAATTGATTCAAATGAAAGTCAATCACATTCAAACAAAGCTAATTTAATCAAATGAAAATCAAACACATTCAAACAAAGCTTTTTTCAATCAAATGAAATTCAAATGCATTCAAAATAGCGATTTGAATCAAGTGAAAGTCAAACAAAGCTTTTTGAATCAAATGATTGTCAAATCCATTCAACGATGCTAATTGAATCATATGAAAGTCAAGCACATTCAAATAAATCTTTATGAATCAACTGAAAGTCAAATGCAATTAAAAAAAAGTAATTAAATCAAGTGAAAGTGAATTACATTTAAACAAAGCTTTTAAACTCAAATGAAAGTTAAATGCATTCAAAAAAGCTAATTGAATCAAGTGAAAGTCTAGGTAATTCAAACAAAGTTTTTTGAATCAAATGACTTTCAAATGCGTTCAACGATGCTAATTGAATCAAATGAAAGTCAAACACATTCAAACAAAGCTTTTTGAACCAAATGAAAGTCAAACACATTCAAGAAATGCTATTTGAATCAAATGAAAGTCAAACGCATTAAAAAAGGTATTTAAATCAAGTGAAAGTCAAAAAACATTCAAACAAAGCTATTTGAATCAGATTAAAGTCAAACACATTCAAACAAAGCTTTTTGAATTAAATGAAAGTTAAATGCATTAAACAAAGCTAATTGATTCAAATGAAAGTCAATCACATTCAAACAAAGCTAATTTAATCAAATGAAACTTTAACGCATTCAAACAAAGCTTTTTCAATCAAATGAAATTCAAATGCATTCAAAATAGCGATTTGAATCAAGGGAAAGTCAAACAAAGCTTTTTGAATCAAATGATTGTCAAATCCATTCAACGATGCTAATTGAATCATATGAAAGTCAAGCACATTCAAACAAATCTTTTTGAATCAACTGAAAGTCAAATGCAATTAAAAAAAAAGTAATTAAATCAAGTGAAAGTCAATTACATTTAAACAAAGCTTTTAAATCAAATGAAAGTTAAATTCATTCAAAAAAGCTAATTGAATCAAGTGAAAGTCTAGGTAATTCAAACAAAGTTTTTTGAATCAAATGACTTTCAAATGCGTTCAACGATGCTAATTGAATCAAATGATAGTCAAACACATTCAAACAAAGCTTTTTGAACCAAATGAAAGTCAAACACATTCAAGAAATGTTATTTGAATCAAATGAAAGTCAAACACATTCAAAAAAGGTATTTAAATCAAGTGAAAGTAAAAAACATTCAAACAAAGCTATTTGAATCAGATTAAAGTCAAACACATTCAAACAAAGCTTTTTAAATTAAATGAAAGTCAAATGCATTAAACAAAGCTAATTGATTCAAATGAAAGTCAATCACATTCAAACAAAGCTAATTTAATCAAATGAAACTTTAACGCATTCAAACAAAGCTTTTTCAATCAAATGAAATTCAAATGCATTCAAAATAGCGATTTGAATCAAGGGAAAGTCAAACAAAGCTTTTTGAATCAAATGATTGTCAAATCCATTCAACGATGCTAATTGAATCATATGAAAGTCAAGCACATTCAAATAAATCTTTTTGAATCAACTGAAAGTCAAATGCAATTAAAAAAAAGTAATTAAATCAAGTGAAAGTCAATTACATTTAAACAAAGCTTTTAAAGTCAAATGAAAGTTAAATGCATTCAAAAAAGCTAATTGAATCAAGTGAAAGTCTAGGTAATTCAAACAAAGTTTTTTGAATCAAATGACTTTCAAATGCGTTCAACGATGCTAATTGAATCAAATGAAAGTCAAACACATTCAAACAAAGCTTTTTGAACCAAATGAAAGTCAAACACATTCAAGAAATGCTATTTGAATCAAATGAAAATCAAACGCATTCAAAAAAGGTATTTAAATCAAGTGAAAGTAAAAAACATTCAAACAAAGCTATTTGAATCAGATTAAAGTCAAACACATTCAAACAAAGCTTTTTGAATTAAATGAAAGTCAAATGCATTAAACAAAGCTAATTGATTCAAATGAAAGTCAATCACATTCAAACAAAGCTAATTTAATCAAATGAAACTTTAACGCATTCAAACAAAGCTTTTTCAATCAAATGAAATTCAAATGCATTCAAAATAGCGATTTGAATCAAGTGAAAGTCAAACAAAGCTTTTTGAATCAAATGATTGTCAAATCCATTCAACGATGCTAATTGAATCATATGAAAGTCAAGCACATTCAAATAATAAATCTTTTTGAATCAACTGAAAGTCAAATGCAATTAAAAAAAAGTAATTAAATCAAGTGAAAGTCAATTACATTTAAACAAAGCTTTTAAAGTCAAATGAAAGTTAAATGCATTCAAAAAAGCTAATTGAATCAAGTGAAAGTCTAGGTAATTCAAACAAAGTTTTTTGAATCAAATGACTTTCAAATGCGTTCAACGATGCTAATTGAATCAAATGAAAGTCAAACACATTCAAACAAAGCTTTTTGAACCAAATGAAAGTCAAACACATTCAAGAAATGCTATTTGAATCAAATGAAAGTCAAACACATTCAAAAAAGGTATTTAAATCAAGTGAAAGTAAAAAACATTCAAACAAAGCTATTTGAATCAGATTAAAGTCAAACACATTCAAACAAAGCTTTTTGAATTAAATGAAAGTCAAATGCATTAAACAAAGCTAATTGATTCAAATGAAAGTCAATCACATTCAAACAAAACTAATTTAACCAAATACAAATCAAACACATTCAAACAAAGCTTTTTCAATCAAATGAAATTCAAATGCATTCAAAATAGCGATTTGAATCAAGTGAAAGTCAAACAAAGCTTTTTGAATCAAATGATTGTCAAATCCATTCAACGATGCTAATTGAATCATATGAAAGTCAAGCACATTCAAATAAATCTTTTTGAATCAACTGAAAGTCAAATGCAATTAAAAAAAAAGTAATTAAATCAAGTGAAAGTCAATTACATTTAAACAAAGCTTTTAAAGTCAAATGAAAGTTAAATGCATTCAAAAAAGCTAATTGAATCAAGTGAAAGTCTAGGTAATTCAAACAAAGTTTTTTGAATCAAATGACTTTCAAATGCGTTCAACGATGCTAATTGAATCAAATGAAAGTCAAACACATTCAAACAAAGCTTTTTGAACCAAATGAAAGTCAAACACATTCAAGAAATGCTATTTGAATCAAATGAAAGTCAAACGCATTAAAAAAAGGTATTTAAATCAAGTGAAAGTCAAAAACATTCAAACAAAGCTATTTGAATCAGATTAAAGTCAAACACATTCAAACAAAGCTTTTTGAATTAAATGAAAGTCAAATGCATTAAACAAAGCTAATTGATTCAAATGAAAGTCAATCACATTCAAACAAAGCTAATTTAATCAAATGAAACTTTAACACATTCAAACAAAGCTTTTTCAATCAAATGAAAATCAAATGCATTCAAAATAGCGATTTGAATCAAGTGAAAGTCAAACAAAGCTTTTTGAATCAAATGATTGTCAAATCCATTTAACGATGCTAATTGAATCATA
This sequence comes from Chenopodium quinoa, assembly GCF_001683475.1. NCBI lineage: Eukaryota > Viridiplantae > Streptophyta > Magnoliopsida > Caryophyllales > Amaranthaceae > Chenopodium > Chenopodium quinoa. Next base: position 14,581 of record NW_018743481.1, on the reverse strand, counting down.
TGAAAGTCAAGCACATTCAAACAAATCTTTTTGAATCAACTGAAAGTCAAATGCAATTAAAAAAAAGTAATTAAATCAAGTGAAAGTCAATTACATTTAAACAAAGCTTTTTAAATCAAATGAAAGTTAAATGCATTCAAAAAAGCTAATTGAATCAAGTGAAAGTCTAGGTAATTCAAACAAAGTTTTTTTAATCAAATGACTTTCAAATGCGTTCAACGATGCTAATTGAATCAAATGAAAGTCAAACACATTCAAACAAAGCTTTTTGAACCAAATGAAAGTCAAACACATTCAAGAAATGCTAATTGAATCAAATGAAAGTCAAACACATTCAAAAAAGGTATTTAAATCAAGTGAAAGTAAAAAACATTCAAACAAAGTTATTTGAATCAGATTAAAGTCAAACACATTCAAACAAAGCTTTTTGAATTAAATGAAAGTCAAATGCATTAAACAAAGCTAATTGATTCAAATGAAAGTCAATCACATTCAAACAAAGCTAATTTAATCAAATGAAACTTTAACGCATTCAAACAAAGCTTTTTCAATCAAATGAAATTCAAATGCATTCAAAATAGCGATTTGAATCAAGTGAAAGTCAAACAAAGCTTTTTGAATCAAATGATTGTCAAATCCATTCAACGATGCTAATTGAATCATATGAAAGTCAAGCACATTCAAATAAATCTTTTTGAATCAACTGAAAGTCAAATGCAATTAAAAAAAAGTAATTAAATCAAGTGAAAGTCAATTACATTTAAACAAAGCTTCTAAAGTCAAATGAAAGTTAATTGCATTCAAAAAAGCTAATTGAATCAAGTGAAAGTCTAGGTAATTCAAACAAAGTTTTTTGATTCAAATGACTTTCAAATGCGTTCAACGATGCTAATTGAATCAAATGAAAGTCAAACACATTCAAACAAAGCTTTTTGAACCAAATGAAAGTCAAACACATTCAAGAAATGCTATTTGAATCAAATGAAAGTCAAACGCATTCAAAAAAGGTATTTAAATCAAGTGAAAGTCAAAAACATTCAAACAAAGCTATTTGAATCAGATTAAAGTCAAACACATTCAAACAAAGCTTTTTGAATTAAATGAAAGTCAAATGCATTAAACAAAGCTAATTGATTCAAATGAAAGTCAATCACATTCAAACAAAGCTAATTTAACCAAATACAAATCAAACACATTCAAACAAAGCTTTTTCAATCAAATGAAATTCAAATGCATTCAAAATAGCGATTTGAATCAAGTGAAAGTCAAACAAAGCTTTTTGAATCAAATGATTGTCAAATCCATTCAACGATGCAAATTGAATCATATGAAAGTCAAGCACATTCAAATAAATCTTTTTGAATCAACTGAAAGTCAAATGCAATTAAAAAAAAGTAATTAAATCAAGTGAAAGTCAATTACATTTAAACAAAGCTTTTAAAGTCAAATGAAAGTTAAATGCATTCAAAAAAGCTAATTGAATCAAGTGAAAGTCTAGGTAATTCAAACAAAGTTTTTTGAATCAAATGACTTTCAAATGCGTTCAACGATGCTAATTGAATCAAATGAAAGTCAAACACATTCAAACAAAGCTTTTTGAACCAAATGAAAGTCAAACACATTCAATAAATGCTATTTGAATCAAATGAAAGTCAAACGCATTAAAAAAAGGTATTTAAATCAAGTGAAAGTCAAAAACATTCAAACAAAGCTATTTGAATCAGATTAAAGTCAAACACATTCAAACAAAGCTTTTTGAATTAAATGAAAGTCAAATGCATTAAACAAAGCTAATTGATTCAAATGAAAGTCAATCACATTCAAACAAAGCTAATTTAATCAAATGAAACTTTAACACATTCAAACAAAGCTTTTTCAATCAAATGAAATTCAAATGCATTCAAAATAGCGATTTGAATCAAGTGAAAGTCAAACAAAGCTTTTTGAATCAAATGATTGTCAAATCCATTTAACGATGCTAATTGAATCATATGAAAGTCAAGCACATTCAAACAAATCTTTTTGAATCAACTGAAAGTCAAATGCAATTAAAAAAAAAGTAATTAAATCAAGTGAAAGTCAATTACATTTAAACAAAGCTTTTTAAATCAAATGAAAGTTAAATGCATTCGAAAAAGCTAATTGAATCAAGTGAAAGTCTAGGTAATTCAAACAAAGTTTTTTTAATCAAATGACTTTCAAATGCGTTCAACGATGCTAATTGAATCAAATGAAAGTCAAACACATTCAAACAAAGCTTTTTTGAACCAAATGAAAGTCAAACACATTCAAGAAATGCTATTTGAATCAAATGAAAGTCAAACACATTCAAAAAAGGTATTTAAATCAAGTGAAAGTAAAAAAACATTCAAACAAAGCTATTTGAATCAGATTAAAGTCAAACACATTCAAACAAAGCTTTTTGAATTAAATGAAAGTCAAATGCATTAAACAAAGCTAATTGATTCAAATGAAAGTCAATTACATTCAAACAAAGCTAATTTAATCAAATGAAACTTTAACGCATTCAAACAAAGCTTTTTCAATCAAATGAAATTCAAATGCATTCAAAATAGCGATTTGAATCAAGTGAAAGTCAAACAAAGCTTTTTGAATCAAATGATTGTCAAATCCATTCAACGATGCTAATTGAATCATATGAAAGTCAAGCACATTCAAATAAATCTTTTTGAATCAACTGAAAGTCAAATGCAATTAAAAAAAAGTAATTAAATCAAGTGAAAGTCAATTACATTTAAACAAAGCTTTTAAAGTCAAATGAAAGTTAAATGCATTCAAAAAAGCTAATTGAATCAAGTGAAAGTCTAGGTAATTCAAACAAAGTTTTTTGAATCAAATGACTTTCAAATGCGTTCAACGATGCTAATTGAATCAAATGAAAGTCAAACACATTCAAACAAAGCTTTTTGAACCAAATGAAAGTCAAACACATTCAAGAAATGCTATTTGAATCAAATGAAAATCAAACGCATTCAAAAAAGGTATTTAAATCAAGTGAAAGTCAAAAACATTCAAACAAAGCTATTTGAATCAGATTAAAGTCAAACACATTCAAACAAAGCTTTTTGAATTAAATGAAAGTCAAATGCATTAAACAAAGCTAATTGATTCAAATGAAAGTCAATCACATTCAAACAAAGCTTTTTCAATCAAATGAAATTCAAATGCATTCAAAATAGCGATTTGAATCAAGTGAAAGTCAAACAAAGCTTTTTGAATCAAATGATTGTCAAATCCATTTAACGATGCTAATTGAATCATATGAAAGTCAAGCACATTCAAACAAATCTTTTTGAATCAACTGAAAGTCAAATGCAATTAAAAAAAAAAGTAATTAAATCAAGTGAAAGTCAATTACATTTAAACAAAGCTTTTTAAATCAAATGAAAGTTAAATGCATTCAAAAAAGCTAATTGAATCAAGTGAAAGTCTAGGTAATTCAAACAAAGTTTTTTTTAATCAAATGACTTTCAAATGCGTTCAACGATGCTAATTGAATCAAATGAAAGTCAAACACATTCAAACAAAGCTTTTTGAACCAAATGAAAGTCAAACACATTCAAGAAATGCTATTTGAATCAAATGAAAGTCAAACACATTCAAAAAAGGTATTTAAATCAAGTGAAAGTAAAAAACATTCAAACAAAGCTATTTGAATCAGATTAAAGTCAAACACATTCAAACAAAGCTTTTTGATTTAAATGAAAGTCAAATGCATTAAACAAAGCTAATTGATTCAAATGAAAGTCAATTACATTCAAACAAAGCTAATTTAATCAAATGAAACTTTAACGCATTCAAACAAAGCTTTTTCAATCAAATGAAATTCAAATGCATTCAAAATAGCGATTTGAATCAAGTGAAAGTCAAACAAAGCTTTTTGAATCAAATGATTGTCAAATCCATTCAACGATGCTAATTGAATCATATGAAAGTCAAGCACATTCAAATAAATCTTTTTGAATCAACTGAAAGTCAAATGCAATTAAAAAAAAGTAATTAAATCAAGTGAAAGTCAATTACATTTAAACAAAGCTTTTAAAGTCAAATGAAAGTTAAATGCATTCAAAAAAGCTAATTGAATCAAGTGAAAGTCTAGGTAATTCAAACAAAGTTTTTTGAATCAAATGACTTTCAAATGCGTTCAACGATGCTAATTGAATCAAATGAAAGTCAAACACATTCAAACAAAGCTTTTTGAACCAAATGAAAGTCAAACACATTCAAGAAATGCTATTTGAATCAAATGAAAATCAAACGCATTCAAAAAAGGTATTTAAATCAAGTGAAAGTCAAAAACATTCAAACAAAGCTATTTGAATCAGATTAAAGTCAAACACATTCAAACAAAGCTTTTTGAATTAAATGAAAGTCAAATGCATTAAACAAAGCTAATTGATTCAAATGAAAGTCAATCACATTCAAACAAAGCTAATTTAACCAAATACAAATCAAACACATTCAAACAAAGCTTTTTCAATCAAATGAAATTCAAATGCATTCAAAATAGCGATTTGAATCAAGTGAAAGTCAAACAAAGCTTTTTGAATCAAATGATTGTCAAATCCATTCAACGATGCTAATTGAATCATATGAAAGTCAAGCACATTCAAATAAATCTTTTTGAATCAACTGAAAGTCAAATGCAATTAAAAAAAAGTAATTAAATCAAGTGAAAGTCAATTACATTTAAACAAAGCTATTAAAGTCAAATGAAAGTTAAATGCATTCAAAAAAGCTAATTGAATCAAGTTAAAGTCTAGGTAATTCAAACAAAGTTTTTTGAATCAAATGACTTTCAAATGCGTTCAACGATGCTAATTGAATCAAATGAAAGTCAAACACATTCAAACAAAGCTTTTTGAACCAAATGAAAGTCAAACACATTCAAGAAATGCTATTTGAATCAAATGAAAGTCAAACGCATTAAAAAAAGGTATTTAAATCAAGTGAAAGTCAAAAACATTCAAACAAAGCTATTTGAATCAGATTAAAGTCAAATACATTCAAACAAAGCTTTTTGAATTAAATGAAAGTCAAATGCATTAAACAAAGCTAATTGATTCAAATGAAAGTCAATCACATTCAAACAAAGCTAATTTAATCAAATGAAACTTTAACACATTCAAACAAAGCTTTTTCAATCAAATGAAATTCAAATGCATTCAAAATAGCGATTTGAATCAAGTGAAAGTCAAACAAAGCTTTTTGAATCAAATGATTGTCAAATCCATTTAACGATGCTAATTGAATCATATGAAAGTCAAGCACATTCAAACAAATCTTTTTGAATCAACTGAAAGTCAAATGCAATTGAAAAAAAAGTAATTAAATCAAGTGAAAGTCAATTACATTTAAACAAAGCTTTTTAAAATCAAATGAAAGTAAAATTCATTCAAAAAAGCTAATTGAATCAAGTGAAAGTCTAGGTAATTCAAACAAAGTTTTTTGAATCAAATGACTTTCAAATGCTTTCAACGATGCTAATTGAATCAAATGAAAGTCAAACACATTCAAACAAAGCTTTTTGAACCAAATGAAAGTCAAACACATTCAAGAAATGCTATTTGAATCAAATAAAAGTCAAACGCATTCAAAAAAGGTATTTAAATCAAGTGAAAGTCAAAAACATTCAAACAAAGCTATTTGAATCAGATTAAAGTCAAACACATTCAAACAAAGCTTTTTGAATTAAATGAAAGTCAAATGCATTAAACAAAGCTAATTGATTCAAATAAAAGTCAATCACATTCAAACAAAGCTAATTTAATCAAATGAAACTTTAACACATTCAAATAAAGCTTTTTCAATCAAATGAAATTCAAATGCATTCAAAATAGCGATTTGAATCAAGTGAAAGTCAAACAAAGCTTTTTGAATCAAATGATTGTCAAATCCATTCAACGATGCTAATTGAATCATATGAAAGTCAAGCACATTCAAACAAATCTTTTTGAATCAACTGAAAGTAAAATGCAATTAAAAAAAAAAGTAATTAAATCAAGTGAAAGTCAATTACATTTAAACAAAGCTTTTTAAATCAAATGAAAGTTAAATTCATTCAAAAAAGCTAATTGAATCAAGTGAAAGTCTAGGTAATTCAAACAAAGTTTTTTTAATCAAATGACTTTCAAATGCGTTCAACAATGCTAATTGAATCAAATGAAAGTCAAACACATTCAAACAAAGATTTTTGAACCAAATGAAAGTCAAACACATTCAAGAAATGCTATTTGAATCAAATGAAAGTCAAACGCATTCAAAAAAGGTATTTAAATCAAGTGAAAGTCAAAAACATTCAAACAAAGCTATTTGAATCAGATTAAAGTCAAACACATTCAAACAAAGCTTTTTGAATTAAATGAAAGTCAAATGCATTAAACAAAGCTAATTGATTCAAATTAAAGTCAATCACATTCAAACAAAGCTAATTTAATCAAATGAAACTTTAACACATTCAAACAAAGCTTTTTCAATCAAATGAAATTCAAATGCATTCAAAATAGCGATTTGAATCAAGTGAAAGTCAAACAAAGCTTTTTTAATCAAATGATTGTCAAATCCATTCAACGATGCTAATTGAATCATATGAAAGTCAAGCACATTCAAACAAATCTTTTTGAATCAACTGAAAGTCAAATGCAATTAAAAAAAAGTAACTAAATCAAGTGAAAGTCAAGTACATTTAAACAAAGCTTTTAAAATCAAATGAAAGTTAAATGCATTCAAAAAAGCTAATTGAATCAAGTGAAAGTCTAGGTAATTCAAACAAAGTTTTTTGAATCAAATGACTTTCAAATGCGTTCAACGATGCTAATTGAATCAAATGAAAGTCAAACACATTCAAACAAAGCTTTTTGAACCAAATGAAAGTCAAACACATTCAAGAAATGCTATTTGAATCAAATGAAAGTCAAACACATTCAAAAAAGGTATTTAAATCAAGTGAAAGTCAAAAACATTCAAACAAAGCTATTTGAATCATATTAAAGTCAAGCACATTCAAACAAAGCTTTTTGAATTAAATGAAAGTCAAATGCATTAAACAAAGCTAATTGATTCAAATGAAAGTCAATCACATTCAAACAAAGCTAATTTAATCAAATGAAAATCAAACACATTCAAACAAAGCTTTTTGAATCATATGAAAGTCAAGCACATTCAAACAAATCTTTTTGAATCAACTGAAAGTCAAATGCAATTAAAAAAAGTAATTAAATCAAGTGAAAGTCAATTACATTTAAACAAAGCTTTTTAAATCAAATGAAAGTTAAATGCATTCAAAAAAGCTAATTGAATCAAGTGAAAGTCTAGGTAATTCAAACAAAGCTTTTTGAATCAAATGACTGTCAAATGCGTTCAACGATGCTAATTGAATCAAATGAAAGTCAAACATGATTAGGGGATTTTTCCCCACCAATCACCATCTGACAAGTGGACCAATCAGGTTCCGCCATGTGTCCGTCACATGGGCCAATATGAGCCTGCCACGTGTCAAGCAATGATCCGTCCACCATGGACCAATTACGACACAACACGTGTCCTTCCCATGACACCTGGGATAACCGGTCACCTAGGCCCAACTTCCGAGGGAAGCCCAATCAGCCCAAGGTTAACCTAAACCTAGATTGACACGTTTCCCGAGGTTATAAATACCTCCCTTAATCCACATTAAGGGAGATAACATGCTAAAAACGCAGATTACACACATTAAACACTCTCACCTAGAGAGATCCAATCACTTTAATTTCCGCATTAATTACTCCTTAATCAAGTACTAACTTGACCGTCGGAGGCGGATCTCCAACCATCCGGAGCATCCGTTTGTTTTGTAGGTACAGGCGTCCGGTTCCAGTCTCGGAATTGTAACTCTCCCGCAGGACATCAGAAATCCCCGAAACATTTGGCGCCGTCTGTGGGGAGAGTACTTCTGAGATGGCATCCACGTCTGTACCGACTCCTGAAGAGAGGCGTCCCCTAGACGACCCTCAAGTTCAGTCGGACCACGATACTGAGAATGAATTTGAAGTTGAAGCTCACACAGCTTCAGACGGGACCCTAAGGGCCCGACGTACCCGTCATACCGAAAGGAGGGAACGGGAACATCTTCAAACTGGAAGCGAGCCAGCAGGCGCACCGCCTGTTCGGCAGCAGCCGACTGATGGGTCTGCTCCCATCACAAGGAACGAACTCATGACCTTCATGAGGAACTTCAAGGGAGAAATTCAAGAGTTGATCAATAAGAAGTCGCCTGCTCTGGAGAAGGAGCAGTCGGCTAAGAAACCCTCCACTTCACTTAAGAGGAAACCAGTTCAAGGGCGAGAGGCGACCCCTCATCCTAAATCTAGGAAGTGGGAGCCACCTGCCCTTGATTTCACAAAATACCGTTTCCCTACTCCGGGAAATAGGAAACCTGTTCGTCATATTCAGGCGGACGGGTCGAGGAAAACATACACAGACGCTCGGCTACTGCTAGAGTAGAAGAAGAGTGACCGATTGTCAGAGTCGGCCTCTACTTCAAACTTCCAAGACAGTCTGCGAAATACCTCAATGAGGCATACTCAGTCGTATCGTGAGAATCAGTCAGGCGGCACCTCCCGTCAGTCCGCCTTTCATAGCGACCAGGCGGTACCAAACTTACCGTTTGTACCGCAACAACAGTATTTTTTACAGCCACCTCCGTTTGGTGGACATGCAGCAAGAAATGTCCAACCTATGGACTGGCAGCTTAGACTTGGTGAACAACCGTCGGCCTTCTCCAAGGAAATTACTGAAGCCGCTCAGCCGGCCAAAGTGAAAAATGTATTAGTAGGCGCCTATGACGGCACTACTAACCCAGAAGACCATCTGATGGCATTCACCAACCTGATGTACCTTCAAGGTTGGATGATCCCACTTGGTGCAAGTGTTTCCCAGCGACTCTCAAAGGAATCGCACAACAATGGTTCGGCAACCTACCGACTGGTTGTGTAAATAACTTCAAGACGCTTGCTTACTTATTCACCTCCAACTTCGCCATGAACATCCCTGCGAAGAAGACGACCCTTGATTTAGGAACAATTCAGCAGGGCGAGAAGGAGGGGCTTCGTTCTTACATCAGGCGGTTTAACCTGATGAGAATACAGATTCAAGGGTTACCGGATAAAGTAGCCTATATTGACTTTTTCAGAGGTCTCAAAGACGAATCGAATTTCAAAATTTGATTTGGTCCGAAAGAGGGTGGCGACTCTTCAAGAGGCCTTGATTGAAGCAGAAGCCTATATACAGGCGACTGATCTTTGTAGTACGGTAAAACAGTCAGACGGGAAAAGGTCCGACAAAAGAGAAGGACGACAGAAACAGTCGTCAAACAAAGACGAGAAGAGAAAAGAGGTCTGGGCGGCTGATTTCTCTAAACAGCCGGCCCAGAAAAAGAAAAATGAATTCAAACCATACTCCCCAAAGTATGCATTTAACAAGGATAACCAATTTATCCTAAAGGAATTGAGAAGCCGGTCCCCATGAAGGGTTCTGCAAACAATCGGAACCAAGAAAAATTATGTGCTTATCATGAAGATGTTGGTCATCACACCAATGAATGCATCACTCTCATGCGGTATCTGGACCGCCTGGCTGAGCAAGGTGATCTTGACACTTATGTCAAGAAATCTACGGGGAACACTTCCTCAAAAAAGCAGTCGGCTAAAAAGAATCAAAAGGCCGACAGCTCCGATACAGATGATGCAGTCGTCTACACCATTGCAGGCGGCTTCTCAGGAGGCGGCCCCACTATTAGGGGCAACAAAGACAATATCAGACGGTTAGATATAAATTTCGTTCACCAAGAACGACCCTCCAAATATTCATTTCCTGAGATTGTCATCACTGAAGAAGATCTAGGAGGGGTAAGAGGGCCGCATGACGACCCTATCGTTATTGAATGTAAAGTGGCCAACCAGAGAGTTGGCCGAATCCTCATAGATACCGGAAGCTCCTCAGATCTCATCAGTAGCCAATGTCTGTCGAAACTAAAATATCAGACTGATTGCATACATCCGGCATCCCACCCTTTAGTAGGGTTTGGAGGAGGAGTCGTCCACCCAGTGGACGAGTGGTTTTACCCATCCGCCTGGCGAAGAAGGGGAAGGACGACACATGGTAGTCCGGTTCCTGGTAGTAAAAGAACTCTCGGCCTACAACATGATTCTGGGACGACCAACCCTGAATAATTCCAAGGATGTTATAATCCCATCTCTTATGTTGCTCAAGTTTGAGAGGATAATGGAACAGTCGGGTCCCTAAGAGGAGATCAGAGGATGGCCCGAGAGTGCTATCTCTCGGATGTCAAGCCCATTGTTATGGCCAGTGGGTCGAGTGGTGGAAAAATAGACCTTGACAATGTCAAGGAGAGTGCGCCTGTTCAAAAAGCAGGCGGCAAGAAGAGAAAGGCATCCCAGACAAGGGCCGCAAGAAAAGACAGAAAAATAGCAATCATTGGCAGAGGAGCGGTCGGATGAATTCCGCCCTCAGCCGGCTGGTGAGCATACGGACTTGATTTTAGACGATTCACGTCCTGAGCGAACAGTCAAAGTTGGGACGACTGCTCTGAGAGTCCTGGGTGACGACTTTCACACACTATTGAAAGAATACAAGGACATCTTTGCATTCGAAGTCCATGAAATGCCAGGCATTAGTCTTGTTCTGGCGGTACATAAACTGGTCGTGGATCCGAAAAAGAAGCCGGTACGGCAGAAGAAGCGGAACCATGGCGAAGAAAGAAGTCAGGCGGCAGCCGCCGAAGTTAAAAAATTACTTGACGCAGGGTTCATTCGGCAATGTTACTTCCCAGACTGGGTTGCAAATGTGGTGCTTGTTAAAAAGCCGAATGACACCTGGCGAATGTGTGTAAACTACACAGACTTAAACAAGGCGTACCCCAAAGACAGTTACCCTCTGCCTAAAATTGATAACCTGGTCGACTCAACAGCCGGCCATGCTTTGATGAGCTTTATGGACGCCTACTCTGGTTTCCATCAAATTCCTTTATGGAAGAAAGATCAGGAGAAGACGGCCTTCGTCACTGATCAGGGGTTATACTGTTACACGGTCATGCCGTTTGGTCTTAAGAATGCCCCGGCCACTTTCCAGCGAATGATAAACACTGTGTTCTTTGATCAAATTCGGAGAAATGTCGAAGCATATATTGATGATATGATTGTCAAGTCTAAACTTCAGAAAGATCATCTGTCGGACCTCCGAGAAACTTTCGCCACACTCAGGCGGCACCATGTCATGCTCAATCCCAAGAAATGTGTCTTTGGAGTTGAGTCTGGGAAATTTCTCGGATTCCTTATCAATCAGAGAGGAATAGAGGCGAACCCTGAGAAGGTGCAGGCGGTCATTGACATGCAGTCGCCTCGTACCATCCGAGAGGTTCAGAAGTTAACAGGTTGTCTGGCGGCCTTGGGAAGATTTCTAAGCCGATCAGGCGACAAATGCCTATACTTTTTCCAGGCAATTAAGAAAAAGGCAAGGTTTGAATGGGGGCCGGATTGCTAAGGCGGCCTTCCAGAAATTGAAAGTTCACTTGCATTCCTTGCCGAGGCTGGTCAGCCCTTTGCCCAAAGAAGTACTCTACATGTACCTGGCCGTCTCTGATCATGTGTTAAGCGCTGTTCTCCTTGCTGAAAGAGACGGCTGTCAGCTTCCGGTCTACTTTGTTAGTCATGTACTGAAAAATGCCGAGTTGAGGTATCCCTTAGTGGAGAAATTTGGTCTTGCACTCTTCATGGCTGTTAAAAAATTGAAGCCCTACTTTTTGGCACATGCATTCGTCGTGTATACAGACCAACCTATCAAGCGGCCACTGACCATCATGGAGTCGTCAGGCCGAATGATCAAATGGGCCATAGAAATACAGAGCCTCGAAGTTACTTTCGAGCCTAGAAAAGCAGTGAAGGGGCAAGCCTTTGCTGACTTTATTGTTGAGATGACTCGTCCTCCTGACTCTCAAGTTACAAACCAAGTCTGGAAGGTATATGTGGACGGAAGCTCTACTTCAAATGGTTGTGGAGCAGGCGTCATATGTCAGTCGCCAGAGGGCGACAGGTACGAGTATGCTCTACGCTTCAGTTTTCAGGCCTCAAACAATGAGGCAGAATATGAAGCTTTACTAGCCGGAATCCGCATGTGCAAGGCGGCAGGGGCAAGAAAAATAGACGCCTGTTCCGATTCACAATTGATAGTGAGTCAGTACAATGGCGAATACGAAGCAACCCATCCGGCCATGATCAAGTATTTACAGGCGGTCCGACAAGCAGTCGGCTCCCTTGAGGATTTCCATCTGATCCAAGTGCCGAGATCAGAAAACAACCAGGCGGATGCACTGTCAAAATTAGCATCATCCGCCTCCTGTGATACTTCCTCGAACTGTTTTTTAGGAAGTAATGGAGAAGAAAAGCATCGAGGAAGACCCTATTGGAACCCTAGACAGAAGCTCAACCTGGATGGATCCAATCAGGGCATATCTGACAAACGGTACCCTGCCGGATGATCATCAACAGGCGGCAGCACTGAAAAAACGAGCAACCAGTTTTGAAATAATAAAGGGAGAACTTCACAAAAGGGGTACCTTCAACCCTTCTTAAAATGTGTTACTCCAGAAAAGGGACGAGAGATACTAGACGATCTTCACTCTGGTTACTGTGCTTCCCATATAGGCGGTAGGAAGCTTGCTCAACGGGCAAGGCGGTAGGGCTACTTTTGGCCTACTTTAGAAGCAGATGCGATGGTGATGGTGAAAAAAATGTGACAAGTGCCAAAGGTTTGGCAAACTAATTCACCGTCCGGCTACTGACCTCACTACCATTCATAGCCCACTACTACTACTCAGTTACTTGGCGACTAGGTAACATCATGTTTACTTGGTCAAACCACTTTCCTACTTGGTTAATTTTACAAATGACAGGACCGCCTGCCTAAAGGGGATCCAGTCTTTAAAATGGTTCGAATACCGATTGGATAAATGGCCGACTGATTGTCTAACCTAGAAACAGACAACCAGTCGTCCAGGGGAATAGGCGGCGTGACTAACTATCCGTACCTGTCTGCAACTATCGGCCATGTAAAACAGTCGGTATAGTGTACATTGGATATCAGAATATTCAATACTTAAACAAATTTGAAGCAAAACAAAAAATTCATTAAAAAGAAGCCGGTCATTAAAGACCGGCAAAATATTCAGAGCCCCGGCCCCCTGGCCGGGTAAATACAAACAAACGGCACGCAGGCCGTGGAAAGAAGACATAAAGCTTAAGAAGGGGGCAGATCTTCAATATTAGCAGCTGCCGCCTGGTCAGCACTCTTCTTGCTGGACTCGGCTTCAGCTGCATCCTTCTTTGGTGCATTACCCCAAGCGGCACAAGCGCCACTACCGGCTGCTCCTCCTCCTCCAATGCCTCCTCCAACGCCTCTTCCTTCAGCAGCCGCCAAAATCTCTTGATTATATCTATCAGAACACTGGCGGTACGTTTTTTCCCATGAGGCAAAGTCGGCATTGGGGAAGAGGCGGCCCCAAGTCATGCACTGGATTTGAGCAGAGTCTTCCATCATCTCCCGGACCAGCTCTTTCTTTTCTTGCGGCCTTTCCGAGAGCTTCTGAGTAAGACTCTTCTCCTGGGTCACCAGGCGTACCTTTACGCTCGCCAAGGATTTCTCCAAGGTTTCGTATGAGGACATCTTTTGGCGAAGAGGTCTCAGCTCGGCCTTGAGGTTGTTGATGGTCGCCTCCAGCTCGCTATTCCTCTTCTGGGCCGCCTCTAACTGAGCCGGATAGCGGCGGTAGCTGCGCCTGATAATAAAGAATATCAATGGTCAGAACTTCATTTTGGGCAATTTGAAACATTGCCTTATCACAGTCAGAGGCGGCCATAGCTTTTGCAGCCATTACCTCTTTGTTCTTCCGGTCAAGCGGCTTGCGAAGGCGTTCACTCGGAGAAGGCCTAAGTAAACAGGCGTCAGTTTCCAAACAAAAAAGAAAACAGGCGTCCTGGAATTCAAATACTCAAAAATATGCTAAGTATACCTCAGCAAGGACCCCTGCAATCCCGTCTAGGTCAATGGTGCCGACACCCCTGACCGCCTCCTTTCAGCTGGAGGAACGACCTTGATCAAAGACTTGGCCACCTCGACCAAGTCAGGCTCCTGAGGGCCGGCTGCATCAAGCATAAACAAACGGATTAGACCTAGTAAAGAAGGGAGCAAGTCTAAAATTTACAAGTATAATTTCATACTTCTAGGTGGCTCAGCTGGAGTTTTAGAAGAAGTGGCCGGCTGTTTCTCAGCCGCCGCATGTTTCCTCGCAGAACTAGGAGAGCTCGCAACAGTCGTCCTCCGGGCCTTGGGGTCCGGCTGTTGCGAAGAAGAAGCTCTTGGAGCGCCCGTCTAAAAAGAAAAAAGAGTCAGTATATACATAAACAACTCCAAAAAGAGGGGTGAAAGGTTCGAAAGCCACCAAGGGTGCCCCCTTGTTGGGGGGAGTCGGTTGAAGACTGTTGCATGATGGAGGCCCGCAACATGGCTG
>NW_018743480.1:0-31514 GCF_001683475.1 Chenopodium quinoa | reverse complement strand
CTCTTGATTTATATCATCATTTTCTTGCTTATTTGTAGTTTCAGTGTTCTTACTTAACAAAACCAACAAAAAAAAACAATCCCCTTTTTACTCTTGCATTAGTGATTATTGATGTTGAATTAGTGTGCTTCCCTAGTGGTTCGACCCTTTACTTGCCACTAACTAGTTTGGTGTAAGTTTAGGTATTATAAATGATTAATTTGATTAGGGTAGTAGCTTAACGACCTATCTAACCCTCGATCAGAAATCAAGAACAAAGCTATACAATTTATCAAATTCATCAACATCATTCCAATCAAACAAACAATAAACTTGAACCATCAACAAAACAATTGAAATCTAAAGCTAAAGATTGAGTTAAAGTAAAAGGGATTCTTACAAACTTAATTAAATCAAGGAAATGTTCTTGAAATCAAACCAATTGTAATTATCATTAATCATCAACCATCAATCTTTAAGTTTCTCTCTCTACAAATCTAAAACCTAAAGTTTCTCTCTCTAAGAAAATCAAACCTAATTCTAATTCTAAGCTCTCCTCCTCCTAAAATGAAGAGAAAACTATAAATAGTAAAACTAACAAAGGATAAAGTAGTTAGTCGTCCTAAAAGAACCCGTACAGGCGCGACCTTCACTTTAGAGGTGTGTGGCCGCAAAGAAGAGGGAACGGAACATGGGAAGCAACATGCGCGGCCGCTCTAGAGCACCGCGCGCCTGCGGGCCATGCCATTGTCGCGTGCGTCTACGCCTTGGAGTAGGGAAGCTCTCTTCCCCTTCATCTTGACTCTCCTTGTGCACTCCACTTGGTGTGCTTGATTAACACGAAACATGGCAGATTCTAAGCACCTTGATGGTGGGTTCAACACAAAAATTGGTGCCCCATGGCTTGATTTCACGCCCTAAGGAAACTTGGAACTTGTACATCTCCATACATGAGCTTCAAATGGAAGACACTAAGCATCCCAACCAATGCAAAACCTTGGAAGAGACCTCGGGAACGATCATATCCTGAAAATAAAAGAAAACAAACAAATAAAGGGGAAAAAGGAAAACTAAACAAAGAAATACATGAAAATGGAAAACTACTAAGAAAATGCAAACTAAAGAAATAGAGAGAAAAATTAAATAAAAGAGAATAAAAAGAGCTACAAAAGAGAACGAAATTCACCCTAAAAGGGATCAAATGAGTGCTATAAATGACACTCATCATCTATCGGGTGAATTGCTTTCTTAATTCATCAAATAGCCTACACTATTGTCATAAGCAATGAAAATCAAGGTAATAATCAAGCAAAACCATTCAATTGAAATTCCTAAGCTACGCTATTGCCACAACTTGGTTCAATCCACCTAATTGCAACTAATGGCTGGTCACCCAAGAGAAACAACTAGTAAGACATGAAATACAAAGCCTTTTACTCACAATCAAGTCAATTTTAATACCAAAACATGCTCGAGATTTAACTATGTCATCACAATCCACTTAGTAGGGGAGTTACTCACTAATCATGCTTATAACAAGATTAATCAATAAATTAACAAGAATCAACATAATTAATAAGAAATACTAACTACTAAAGCAATAATAAAAAAATAATAAACAAAATAAAGAAGAGAAGGTGAAAACTTGATCATTGATTGATATTAAAAATCTTCAATACAAGTGGTGTTCTTGAATCTTCAACAACCAAAATCAACCATTGATTTCCTCACTTTCTCCCTCTAAAAACTACTCCTAAAGTAAACCCTAAAACTAGAGTGAGAGCTAAAACTAATTAAGAGAATTGAATAATAGTTGACTTCTAATTACCCAAAAATGGGTATTTGAACAAAGCTAGGAAAACAAATAAAAAAGAAAAAAAAAGAAAGGAAAATAAATTAAGAAAAGAAAAAGAAATAAGAAAAGAGGAACAAAAATAAAAGAGAAATAAAAATAGTAAACCCACAAATTGCCCCCAAACATCAGACCCTTATTCCATCTTTTTCGAATTTGGCTACTCTAAAATGGGGGTTTTAATCCCCTGCTCCTCTCACCATCAAACACAATTAGCAAGCTTCACCATTCAATCCACACTGTTCATCATCATCGAGAATAGGAATCATCATAGTGCAACCATTTGATCTTCATAATTAATTGTTTCAGTTGAGATCTGATAACCCGTATCCGAGATCAGAAAGCTTGAATCCGAAGTCCGTGAAGCACCTATCGTCCAAATAAGCACCTACAAAGAAGGTAGAGATTAGCTAACCTAGGGGTGAATCCGGAGATAACCACTCCGATGATAAAGTTAGAAAGTGTTTAAGAGAAAAGAGAAGACGATATGAAAATAGAAATTTATAGAGAGATAGAAAGAGAAGGAGGGAGTAATTAATGCCATGAAAACCACTTTTTACCAAGTGTTGATTAATCAATACCACGTGCTCGGTTTTAAGAGGAGTCGATATGTATGCTGATACAAACGAGGTTATCGGCACTGTAGCAGTTATTGGTATCCTCCCATACAACTATCCCCCAAGTGAGGACGTTAGAGGTTCTAATGTTTTCACTTTTGAACGAAGTTTGTGATAATAATGACGTATGTTTCTTACACTTTTTCTAGAACTGTGGATATCATCTTATGTCGTGCACACTTTGGTTTGTTGAAGTGTGATTGTGACTATGTGGAGCTGTTGACCTAGTCGGAAGTTATAGTAAGAACGTAAAAGCGAAAAACTCCCCCCAAGTGACCTTATATGGCGACTGCAAACAAGGTCTACTTAATACAAGAGAGTGGAGCGAAAAACTCCGTTCCCCCCCCCAAGTGACCTTGTATGCTGACTGCAGATAAGGTCTACTAAATACAAGAGAGTGGGAAGGAGAAACTTTGTTCCCCCCCCCAAGTGACCTTGTATGCTGACTGCAAACAAGGTCTACTTAATGCAAGAGAGTGGGAGCGAAAAAACTCCGTTTCTCCCCCCCCCCCCAAGTGACTTTGTATGCTGACTGCAGACAAGGTCTACTTAATACAAGAGAATGGGAGTGTAAACACTTTGTTTCCACCCCCCAACTGACCTTGTAAGCCAACAGCAGACAAGGTATACTTAATACAAAAGAGTGGGAGCAAAAAACTCCATTTTATCCCCCAAGTGTCCTTGTATGCCGACTATAGTCAAGGTCTACTTAATACAAGAGATTGGGAGCGAAAAACTCCTTCCCCCGCCCAAGTGACCTTGTATGCTGAATGCAAACAAGATCTACTTAATACAAAAGAGTGGGAGCAAAAAACTCCGTTCCCACCCCCCTACCCCTAAGTGACCTTGTATGACGATTGCAGACAAGGTCTGCATAATATAAGATAGTGGGAGTGAAAAACTCTGGTCCCCCCCCCAAGTGACCTTGCATGCCAACTATAGACAAGGCCTACTTACTTGCTGATTGTCGATTGTAAATTGGAACATGAATCGTTCGATTTATAACCGCTAGGTTGCAACCGCTCGAATTAATGAGTGTGAAACCTATAAATTACTTTGACACGTGTAATCAATCTAACGCTGCGATTTTGAAATCACCAAATTACCCCAACCGTTGAATTTCTGACAGGGTTGCCATATCAAGCGTCACTCTTTTAAAACCCCTTTACTCTACCTTTTTTTTTTAATTCTTACCCTCATTGCAAAAAACGAACTTCTGAACGAATTTACGAGAGATTTTCAGTATCCGCACAGCGATCATCGTTCTTCGAAAGCAGTTACTTGCCTTACAATCATTGGATTTTGAAGCAAAATCGAGTTTTTGTCGTTCTTCATTGTGGGCAAATAGTTTAAGGTATTTGAAAACCCTCAATTTTTTAATTTGCATGTGTTTGGGTCCAATTTAGTTCAATTGGGCCTAGGCATTAAATGATCCAATTAAAAGCCCAAGGTCAAGGTTCAACTCTCCAATTGTGCTAAAGTCAAAGGTCAGCCCTCAAAGCAAGCCAATTGGGCTAAGGCCCAACCTCTCCATGTATGAAGAGGTATAAAAGCCATCAAGATTCATAGATTCATAGACTCTCATATATTCTCATATATTCAAGCAAAGCCTCAAGCAACTAATTCTCTTGCATAGTGTTCTCTTTCTACACATTGTACTGACTTTAGCATCGGAGGGGCCTTCCTCGGCAACACCCCCGAGGCTAGTTTACGTGTGTTTATTGTGCAGGAAACCTTTGGCCCAACATAACTTGGACCGAATCCAGTCTTCTCCGTTTCAGCGGACCTTCGGCAAGGTCCCATTGTTTTTCACCCGAAACAATTTGGCGCCGTCTGTGGGGAAGACTTTAAAAAATCTTTAAGCCAAATTTCTAACCAAGATCATCTTGCAATTATCTTAGTAGCAATGGCTAAGAACCGCAAGAGCAAAAGCCTCCGTCAAGGAGCGGGCGAAAAGCCTAAAACCCCTACACCATCACCCTCGCCGGACCGGAACTCTCCCAAGGGTGCCAGCTCGGGGGGATGATCATACAAGGAGGATTCCCTTTCTCCCATAATTCATGAGTCTCATTATAGGCCGAGTCACTCTCGGTCTAGCAGGGGTGAGTCCGATCATAGGACACATTCAGTGCCCCAAAGCCAACCATCGGCTGCGCGCCCTCATTCCCATACTCGGCCGAGGACCCCTTTGACGGGGCCCAGCTCGGAAGAGGTGGCAAGAGCGCTGGCAGTGCTCATGGAGGCGATGAGGGCACAGAATATGCCACCACCTCGTGATCGAACTCCTCCGCATACCCGACATCAGCGGAGGAAGTTAGACCATGATGGTGGGAAGTTCCCTTCCTTCCGAGAACTGGAAGAATGGGAAGAGGATTCCTGGAAAAATGAAAAAGAGAGGAAAAAGAACCCTCAATTTTTAAAAGGATCCTCATCCTCAAGACCAGAAGCGCATAAGAGCAGCAGCTCAGCTTCTCGGCCAGAATCTACTCACCGAGAACCTGAGACTGTTCGCCGAAGCGTCCTTGACCGACTCGGCGGAAAGGAACCGAGCGTGCGCAGTCGCCTCTCGTTCCCTGCAGCCGAGGCCCAGACTTCTCAGCCAGGGACGAAAACCACTCCTACCTCTCTAAGAGGGCGGAGCGCGGTCCCTTAGGCCAGGAGCAAGGGCAAGGCCGTTATGCTACCCGCCAGTTCACCATTCGAGCAATGGATACTGGAAGAGCGCGTACCCACGGTTAAAATACCGTCGCACATCACATACGACGGGACCTCGGATCCGAAGGATCACGTGGCCTCGTATGAGACTCATATGCATCTTTGCCCCAGATCCGAGGCGACTTGGTGCAAATATTTCCCAACCACTCTCAAGGGGGTCGCACAAGCGTGGATCTCCAAGGGAGTAAGGCAAGGCTCCATAACAGGGTGGGATGATCTGTCCTCCAAGTTCAGGAGCAAGTTTTCCACGGCAAACCGCCGAGAGAAGACTACTGCAGAGCTCATGAGTCTACAGCAGGGGGAAACCGAAAGCCTCCGAGACTATCTGACCCGTTTCAGTAACGAGTCATCCAGCGTCTCTCAGCTGGACCAGGGGCTAGCCGTTTTTGCAATGCAGAATGGCCTTCAGCCCGGAAAGTTCCTAGACTTCATGGTCATGCATACCCCGCAGACCTTGGAGGAAGCTCTGAATGCCTCGGATAAGTTCATCCGAGCCGAAGAATGGAACAAAGCGAAAACCCAACCTCAATTTGGGGGAGGGAAACAAAGGCAAATACCCTTGTCTGAAGGCCAAGGCCATAAGGCAAAGGGAAAGTCAAAGGCCTCGGAGCAATCTTTGGCCAGCGACCCAAAGAAGAAAAGATCTGCCTCATACACAGGCAGATACGAGTCCTACACTCCGCTCTCTCTTCCACGCGCCAAAATTTACAGCGTGACGAAGGAAGAGCAGAGTTACCGAAAGTCGAGACCACTCCCAGAGTGGTCTCAGCGAAAAAATAAAAATCAGTGGTGCGAGTTCCACGAGTCTTCGGGACACAACACTGAGGAGTGTATCCAACTGAAGGACCAGATAGAGGACATGGTCCGGAAGGGATACTTAAAAAAATACATCGCGGATCACCGCGAGAAAAAAGAATCCGAGAAGTCAGCAAAGGACTCTCGGCAAGACCTCGACTTCCCCCGGAAAAAACAGTAAAAAGCCGGAGGGGAAATTCCCTCCGATCAATGTTATCTCGGGAGGAATATACTCTCGGAGGGAGCACAAGCGACACCTTAGAGCTTTGACTCACCAGGTGAACAACGCTGACATTCAATCTCCCCAGTCGCCGGTGCCGAACATGACGTTCACAGCCGCCGACTGCCGGGGGATTGCGTTCCCTCACGAGGATCCGTTGGTGATCATCGCCACGGTGGCCAACCACGACGTCAGTAAGGTCCTTGTTGACGGTGGCAACGGAGCAAACATTCTGTTCGAAAGGCCTACAATCAAATCAAGCTGAAGCCCAAGCACGTTACGCCGGTACCCTACCCGGTATCCGGGTTCAATGGGGCTTCAACTTATCCAGATGGGAAGGTGACACTTCCTGTCACCATCGGTTGCGATGAGGCAGTCAGGAACGTCATGATTGAATTTTTGGTCATCGACGCTCCTTCAGTGTACAACGTGATTTTGGGGAGACCCATAATTCATGAGATCCAAGGGGTCGTCTCAACTTATCATCAGCTGATGATTTACGTCTCAGACGCCGGCTTCCCCGAAAGGATACAGGGCAACCAAAAGGACGCCCGAAGGTGCAACTACCTCAAACCATCCAATAGTCGCCCAGATGACAAGGATGAGGAGGAGAAAGAAAAAGAAAGAGAGCCGAGCACAAAAAAATCCGAAAAGCCTAAGTGCTTCGGCCCAAGGATCTGTACCCAGAGGTAAAGGACCCGAAAGGGAAAAGGCTAGCTCTTCAGCTGAGCCGCAAGACTCAGAGAGCCAGCCGAACAACAAAAAGACTGGGACACCTGCTGACATTGGCAGCAGGCCAGATTATGAAGAGTCCAGTCCATCAGCAATGGACATGGACCAATAGACTGAAACAGTTGAGTTGACCGAAGGAGATGTTGAGAAATGTGTAACAATCGGGATGGACCTTGATCCGAACACCCGTTGTGAACTTATTCAGCTCCTTCGGGACAACAGAGATGTGTTTGCTTTCTCGGCAGCTGATATGCCCGGGATAAGTTCAGACCTCATCTCCCATAAGCTTAATGTTGACCCAACGTGTCGACCAGTTAAGTAAAAGAAGCGGAATTACTCCGCCAATAAGAACCGAGACATCGCAGCCGAGGTCAAAAAATTGCTGGAGGCAGGATTCATCGAACCTTGTCCATATCCAGAATGGCTGGCAAATGTGGTGATGGTTCAGAAGCCCAATGGTACCTGGAGGATGTGCGTTGACTTCACGGACCTAAATAAGGCTTGTCCAAAGGATTTCTATCCCTTGCCGAGGATCGATCAGCTAGTCGATTCGGCAAGTGGCCATGCCTTGCTTAGTTTCATGGACGCATTCTCGGGGTATCATCAGATCTTTATGCACCCCGACGATCGAGCAAAGACAGCATTCGTCACGAACGCTGGGGTGTACAATTACAAAATGATGCCCTTCGGATTGAAAAATGCGGGGGCAACCTATCAAAGGCTGGTGGATCAAGTCTTCGCCGATCAAAAGGGCCGAAACATGGAAGTCTATGTCGACGATTCGATCGTCAAAAGCAAAAAACCAGAGGACCATGTAAAGGACCTGGCTGAAACTTTCGTCACCTTGAGAAAGCATCAAATGAAGCTGAATCCGAAGAAGTGTGTCTTCGGCGTGAAGTCAGGGAAATTCCTTGGGTTCATAGTCAGCAAAAGGGGGATTGATGCCAATCCCTCCAAAGTCAAAGCGGCGCTCGACCTTCCTGAGCCGAAAACGAAGCGGGATGTTCAGCGGCTCATCGGAAGAATGGCAGCCCTCTCGAGGTTCATTTCCAGAGCTTCGGATAAGGGGTTACCTTTCTTCAAAGCCCTGAAACTCCCGAAATCAAAAGAGCTCATTTGGGAGGAAGAGCAAAAAGACGCCTTTAAACAGCTTCGGGAGCATCTGGCTCAACTCCCAACGCTGGCTAGCCCAGCTGAAGGAGAAACTTTGTACCTATATGTGGCCGTTAGCCCAGCCACCATCAGCGCAGTATTGCTGAAGGAAGAAAGTAAAAGTCAGCAACCGATCTACTTCGTCAGTCATACACTGACGGATGCCGAGACTCGCTATCCTCTACTCGAGAAAGTTGCTTTCGCGGTAGTAGTAGCTGCTCGGAAGCTGAGGCTCTATTTTGATTGCCATCAGATAGTGGTCTTAACTGATCAGCCGTTGGAAAAAGTTCTCGGCAAGGTTGAAAAATCTGGTAGGCTAGCCAAGTGGGCTTTTGAGCTCACCGAATTCAGCATCAGCTACCGTTCGAGGGCTGCCATTAAGGCTCAAGCTCTAGCGGATTTCTTGGCCGAATGCTCATACCAAGAAGCGCTAGACAGTGAAAAGAAAGTCTGGACCGTGTTTACGGATGGATCTTCCACCGAAAACGGTTCGGGGGCAGGAGTAGTGATAACTTCTCCCGAAGGCAAATCCTTTGAGTATGCACTAAAGTTTTCTTTTAAGGCCTCGAACAATGAAGCCGAGTATGAGGCAGCAATCGCCGGCCTAGAATTGTGCATCTCCCTGGAAGCCGATCATGTCTGCCTAAAAACAGACTCTCAGCTAGTTGCATATCAGATTAGTGGCAGCTACGAGGCCAAAGAGCCCTCCATGATAGCTTATCTTGCCAAGATCAAATCAGTCATTGCAGAGCTGAAAACTTTTGAGGTTCAGCTGATCCCAAGGGGTCAGAATACTCAAGCCGATGCACTCTCCAAACTTGCCAGTTCATCTCTTACCGAGCTGAACAGATCTGTATATGTAGAAGTGCGTCGAGAGAGAAGTGTCGACGAAGCACCTGAAGTGTGCTGCGCTGACCCAGAGCCTAGTTGGATGGACCCCATCCTAGCTTTCAAGCTTCGGGGAGAAACTCCCGAAGATAAAGCTTTGGCCTCCAAGATGAAGAGAACCAGCTCTAGGTTCATTGTCTTCAGGGGGGAACTTCTGAAAAAGTCCTGCTCAGCCCCATTGCTGAAATGCGTAGGACCAACAGATGCAGATTATATCCTACGGGAGATTCACCTCGGCATCTGTGGGAACCACATTGGGGGAAGAACCTTAGCCCACAAGGCATTGAGGGCTGGATATTACTGGCCCACCATGATCGCAGATGCTAAGGAGCTGGTTTGGAAATGCGAAAAATGTCAAAAATACGCTCCAGTTATCCATCAGCCAACAAGGGATCTTCAGCCGATCCTTAATCCACTCCCGTTTGCCCAATGGGGACTGGATATACTGGGACCATTTCCAGAGGCTGTGTACCAGAAAAAATGGCTGATAGTTGGAGTTGACTACTTCAGTAAATGGATCGAGGCCGAAGCAGCCTCGAACATTACAGAGCAAACTGTCAGAAAATTTATCTAGCAGAATATCATCACTCGCTTTGGCATCCCGAGAGTATTTGTCTTCGATCATGGGAGGCAATTTGATAACTTACCGCTGTAGCGGTATACAGATCAGTTCGGCATCAAACTGGCATATTCAGCGGTATGCCACCCGCAAAGTAACGGACAAGCCGAAGGTGCAAATAAACAGATCTTAAATGCCCTCAAGAAGAGGGTGGAAGATCAAAAGTCCAAGTGGCTGGAGGAGCTCCCTGGAACCCTTTGGTCCCTTCGGACAACTGAAAAAGAGGCAACGGGCCACTCACCTTTTGAACTGGTGTATGGTGCCGAAGCCGTCCTTCCAGTGGAAATTGGCTCTGAGAGCCTTCGAGTGCACCACTTCTCGGCTGAGAATGAGCGACTGATGAGGGAATCTCTCGATTTCCTCGACGAAGTAAGAGACTCAGCCCGAGACAGAATGGCCGCCTATAAGCAGAGAATCAGCAAATTTTATAACCGAAGGGTCCATGCAAGGCCTCTCAAAATTGGAGACCTTGTCCTTCGGAATGCTGCTGCAGTTCAGAAAGGCCGAATCCATGGGAAACTCTCAGCTGCATGGGAAGGACCTTATGAAATCTATGATGAGCTTCAGCCAGGAACATACCGACTTCGGCAGTTGGATGGAACTAGGTTGAAAAATCACTGGAACGCTGATGTACTGAAAAAATACCATGTGTAAACCCTTCGGGGCAGAACAATCTTTGTAAGTACATTTTGAATTAATGAAAGGCCTTGGAGCCGCCATTTATATAAACGTTTACAACTTTTTATCCTTTCAAAGTTTTCTTTGTTCTATCTACTCTTTGAGGGTTTTTTATTCAGCCTCGTCTGAAACCTTCGCCTTCGGGTAACTGGGTTTCAGATTGCTGACAAAACTCGTCTTTTTAAAGAACACTGGTCTTTCAGCTGAAGTCAAACTCCAGTAAGACTTGTTCTCCAAAGACATGAGTCCATGGACAATTCTGGGATATTGCCTTAACTGAGCCTTGTATCCCAGAAAGCCATTATCCGAAACATTGCCTTAAGTTGGCCCTGTGTTTCGGGTATCCATTTTTCAAAGATAGACAGAAAATAAAGGATAACAGCAACAGTTGAAAATTGTTTAATCAGCCTCGTCTGAAACCTTCGCCTTCGGGTAACTGGGTTTCAGATTGCTGACAAAACTCGTCTTTTTAAAGAACATTGGTCTTTCAGCTGAATTCCAACTTCAGTAAGACTTGTTCTCCAAAGACATTAGTCCATGGACAATTCTGGGATATTGCCTTAACTGAGCCTTGTATCCCAGAGAGCCATTATCCGAAACATTGCCTTCAGTTGGCCCTGTGTTTCGGATATGCATCTTTTTAAAGAACACAGGTCTTTCAGCTGAAGTCCAACTTCAGTAAGATTTGTTCTCCAAAGTCATGAGTCCATGGACAATTCTGGGATATTGCCTTAACTGAGCCTTGTATCCCAGAAAGCTAATATCCGAAGCATTGCCTTCAGTTGGCCCTGTGTTTCGGATATCCAATTTTCAGCGGAAGTCAATCTTCAGTAAGACTTGTATTCCAGAAGCACTGCCTTCAGTTGGCCCTGTGTTTCGGATACCCATTTTAAAGAAGTGAAGAAATTGTTTATTCAGCTGAAGCCATACTTCAATTTCTAGGGGGGCAAGAAGCACTATCAGTGCAATTTTATGTTCGGCAAAATGAAAGAAACAGTAAAGCATTCAAAAACAAAGCAGCTGAAGAAAAGAGCATCAAATTAATAATTTATGCTCAGAAATTGAGCTACAAGTTCAATTAAACTGTATCGGCAGCCGCCCACAAGCGGAAAATAACAGCTGCCGAAATACGTACATAAGCAAAAAAATAAACTGTTGTACGACAAGGCAAGCTGAAGCAAAAAACAAGGGAAAAAATTCAGAAAGCGGCAAGTCTAAAGTTAAGCGCATGATGAACCGCAAGATTCTGAAGACGACTGCCCGAGTTCCTATGCTTCAGCCTGAGGATCAGACTGATCAGCGTTGTTGAGCCCCATGGTGGCCTCAGCCCCAGCAGCAGAAGAAGCAGGCTTTGCACTCTGCCGAGCCTCCCTTTCCCTCTGTTCAGCCTCCAACTCCATTCTCTCAGCTTCCTCTTCGGCTTCCTCAGCCTTAAGAATTTCAGCTTCGACTGGAGTTGCATACTTCATATGAGGGTCTTCGGGATTCTGGACCCATTCAGCACATTTGGACCAGTCCAGCTTCGGCTCAGCATGAAGGCAGACTCTTCGGCATACTCTGAACCCGTTTCTAAAACCCATTTCATATTCTTCCTGGGTATAGACACGGACTTTGAGTAGAGCCTCAGCATCAGCCAGCTTCTTCTGGGTCTCCTCCAAGTCTTCCTTGGATTTCTTCAGCTCATCGGCGAGCTTGGAGGAGGAACCTTTCAGCTCATTCAGCTCCTGCTGAACTTGGGAAGCCTTCGTCTGAGCCTGGGCCACTTCAACTTTTTTGGCCATCAGTTGATCCCCAGCCTCATGGAGTTTAGCTCTCTAAGCTTCAGCAGCAGCAGCAGCCTCTGAGAGTTGGACATCTCTGGCCTGGAGCAGCTCTTCAGCAGCCATTCGGCTGGCTTCAAGAGCTTCTAGTCGTTGCTGCACTTCAGCTTGTGCAGCAGCTCCTTCCTGAATACGGCTCTCAACGGCAGCCTGAATTTGGAGACGTCCACTCCCATATGCTCCTGGAGGAATTTTTCCCCTTCCATTAGTGGGGGAAAAACTTCCTTCTCCATAGCGTCGCAGAAGGTTTTGAGGGCTTCAGCAGCTCCTTTCTCGTACTCCTCACCCTTCTGCTGCTTCTCTTCAGCTGCTGCTTGCTTCAGCTTAGCAAGCTTTAATTCCTCCTCAGCTACCTTCTTGTCGTGCTCAGCAGCATCTACCCTATCTTGTAGGGTATCTATCAGCTCTACAGTGAGAGTCTGATTGTGCACGAACTGAAAACAGGAGCACAAATTAAAAAAAATAAAGGTAAATAAAAATAGAGCTGAATTTTAGAGGAAATAAAGGCAAGGAAAATCACCTGCATCATCAGCAGTTGGTTAGACCTGGCTGGGTCAGGAACTGATCTGCTGGATTCGCGCATCCCAGCAGTGGCCTTCAGCGACCAGATTCTTGCCCTATCTACTTCGGACATGCCAGCAAAATCGCCGAAGTAGGCTGCAGCACCTTCACGGTTCTTACCCCATATGAGGTCCCAGATGTGATCTGGGATTGGAATTCGGGGGGCCGAGAAACCCATTTCTCCAGATTGCAGAGTCTGGAAGGAGGGAAAGGATGACGATGGAGCTTGATTAGCTTTAGATGGCTCAGCATCATCCTTCTCAGAGGAGTCAATTACTATGACCTCCTCTTCTTCAGGGGTGAGGACGAAAGCCTCAACCTCTCTTGCAATGTCTGCCGTGAAACCCTCAGCACTGGGCATCACGGCATCCTTATTTTTGTGCTCAGCAGCACTTTCCTGAATTGCTTCTTGGACCCCTCCCTTAGATTCGGGAGTTCTCTGATCCACCTCCATCTCAGGAGGTGGCGGAGGGGTCTTTTGAGGTGATTGGGGTGGTGGCCGGGGAACCCTCGGCGATCCATTGCCTTCCTCGGGTTCCCTTATTGCAACGCCGATGGTCATCGGCCTCCGCTGAAAGTCATGAGGGCCGATGATGGCCATTCTTCGGCGCCTTTTCTGAAGAGGCTGCTCGTCCATGTCTGAGTCTGAAGACTCTTCTTGTATTTGGTCTTCGGGACGAACAGGGGCTTTCCCTTCTCTGTGTCTGTTACTCTCTTCAGACTGTAACAGACAGGGGGGAGGAAGAATGTGAGTAAAAAAAAAAAAAAAAAAAAAAGAAAGACAAAGTTAAGTCTGAAAGCTCACCGAGGTCTTCAGCAAAGCCTCGTCTTCTTCAGCTGCCCTAGCTGCAGCTTCTTCTTCAGCAGCTCTGGAGGACCCTTCTCCTCCTTCGCAAGCTTCGAGAACCCGTGCAACCTCTTCGGCTGTACGGGCAGCTTCAGCTTCTTCGTCCACCAGCTGAAACCAGGGGTCTCTCTTCTTCCACCAAGGCTTCTGCCTCTTATACAGAGCAACAGCCTCAATTTGGAAGTGGGAAGAGTCTAGATGAACTTCCCTATGCCTCGGTTCAGTGATAGACGGGGCCCGTTCAGTTACAACTCGTTCTCGGTTGACTCCAAGACGAGCGTAGTTAATGCCAACGTTGGTCTCGTCCCGCTCTGAAAAAGAAAAGGGGAAAGGTCAGTTCAGATAGGGTGGCACAACATAAAAAAGCGAAGTGAGAGAAGAAAAAGAGATAATTAAAAAGCCTCGGCCCCAGCCGAAGAAGCTTACCATCCTTAAACTTTCGGCTGAGGCCAACAGCTGCTAGCATGTTCTCTTGGAAAACATAATGCGTATCGGGGAGCCAAGTCTCCGGGATATGCTGCATTCGGCCGCTGCCCCCCCGGTTCGGCAGCTTGCCGAAGATATGTTGTTGATCGAGGTTCGGATCCGGCTCGTTATCTGCGGGGGGACCTAGACTTCCCATGTCGGGATCAGGCTCAGCAAGGTACCACCCAGAACCATGGCTTCCGTGCCCACTTTGAATATTTGGCACTAGCCGATGAAGCTTTTTGAAGCAGTGCAGGTTCGGCACATACTTGAAGAACTTGCAGACCCATAAGTATGTCATCACCCTTCGGATGCTGGTGGGAGTTAACTGACATAGGGAGATGTTGTAATGGATCAGCAAGTCTCGGACGAATACGTCCAAAGGGAACCTCAGCCCGTACTGAAGCTGTCTTGTGTACACCCCCACATACCCCGGGGGTGGACGATGGATTCTATCGGATGTCGCGGGCATTCGACACCAATACCCATCAGCTTCAAAAATGCCGTAATGCAACTCAATTTGCTCGGCAAACCGATATTGTTCGGCATTCTCCACCCATCATGAGTAGGGGCGGTTCTTTATCATGGCCGAAGCTACTTCGGCATTCTCCCACTCTGAAAACCCGGGGAGGATATCCCAAAGGACAGCGGGAACTTCATCGTCCCGTCCAGAAGCGCTCGGCCCCTCCGTTCTCTGAGGAGGAGCCGAGGAAATTGGAGTCGCCCTAATCCCTTCAGCAGGGTCAGACTCTGGCCTTTGTCCATTCCAGGTCCCAATCCTGTTCCTAGGATCGGGAATTGGCCTTGCTCTTCTTGGAGCACGGGCTCTACCTCTAACTCCTCTTGCCATTGATTATTTCGAAGAAAAAAGTCGAAAAAAAAGGGAAGGAGTTCGAATTCGAAGAAAAATAAACTGAAATCAAAGGAATTTACCTTAATCTGAAGCGAAAGTTGCCGATTTACGAGTTCGTAGTGGCAAGTCTCAGTTTCTAAGCTTAATGCTCGGGGAATTTGCGAAGTTTTGATGCGGGTTCTTGGTTTCTCTCGAGAATTCTGGGTTTGTGTTGGTGAATAAGTGAGGAGAGATGACGCGCCTCTGTTTATATCTCCAGGAATGGGATACGAGGAGTCCGTGTTTCAATTTCTCTTAAATACCCCACTTAAGTAACCGTTAAACACATGATCTTGTGATTAAACTGCCCATTATCCGTCCAACTTCCACAATCATCCGCCTTAACCGTTGTTATCTCATTAATTACGGTTTAAATTCAAATTTTTGGATTAATTAAATCATTTACTTCCCTCCTTTTCTGAATTAAATCAAACCCGACCCGTCATCCTTCCAAATCGGGTCTGGGGGGCAAGTTGTTTGGGTCCAATTTAGTCCAATTGGGCCTAGGCATTAAATGATCTAATTAAAAGCCCAAGGTCAAGGTTAAACTCTCCAATTGTGCTAAAGTCAAAGGTCAGCCCTCAAAGCAAGCCAATTGGGCTAAGGCCCAATCTCTCCATGTATGAAGAGGTATAAAAGCCATCAAGATTAATAGATTCATAGACTCTCATATATTCTCATATATTCAAGCAAAGCCTCAAGCAACTAATTCTCTTGCATAGTGTTCTCTTTCTACACATTGTACTGACTTTAGCATCGGAGGGGCCTTCCTCGGCAACACCCCCGAGGCTAGTTTACGTGTGTTTAATGTGCAGGAAACCTTCGGCCCAACATAACTTGGACCGAATCCAGTCTTCTCCGTTTCAGCGGACCTTCGGTAAGGTCCCATTGTTTTCACCTGAAACAGCATGTTTTCAATTTTCTTTCAATTTTGGCTTTTAGGTTGATATATTAGATGTCTGGTAGTAGTATTGAGGAAGAACAACCTACCCTTAACACTGTTTGGCACCGTCTTATAAGACAATCCTTGGGGAAAGATATCGGCCGAAATAAAGGAACTACTTCTTTTTCTGATAAATTTGACGACCCATTTCAGTCGTTATCTGCAGAAGAACAGAGAGAAGCCATTTACCGTCATAAGATATTGGCGGGCTGTGAGAGAGCGGTTCACCCCACTAATCCTAACATTCCTGACGACATTGAAGTTCTTGATATTGAGCCGGTTAGTGTTTGGTATAATTTGCGAAGTTTTGATGATAAGCCCGACATTGATCAATACGGTTCTAATGTTAGTAATATTTACTGGTTTAATTCCTAGGGTTAAACAAACAAGTTACCAGCCTCAAGCTGCAGCTAACACGGCCAGGCCTAATTAGATGGCCGAGCCTAGTAAGATGCCTGAGCAAGCACAGGTTGTGAGTTTTGAAAGTTCTGAGTCTGAGAGAGGCTCTAAATCTCATGTAAACAAGTCTACCATCAGGTCTGTATTAAATGACGAGGACGACCATGGGGAAGAGGTTAATCAGGAGGAGAACGCCGAGAGCGAGGAGAGGGCAGAAATGGTTGAGCTTATAGCTCTGGTTACCCACAAGGAAAGCTTGGACGAGGAATATAACTCTAAGACGGACGACGCAGATTTTTGGCATCCTCTCAATCTTCCTGCCAACAACAAAGTTGTTGAAGCTAAGATTAGTGACAGTTGATTGTTACTTGCAAAGGAAAAAAAGTAATGTCGGCACATCAAAAGATTCTACAGGTTGCCGGATGGTTATGAGCTCAAGCTTTCTCCTTCATCTTCTACCGTCCTTTACTGCCCAGATGGCCATGTTGCCATTTATGCCAAGAATTTTAAGTTCGGCCTTTGTTTTCCTTTCCTCCCTTTTATTGGCAAAGTCTTTAGGGCTTGGAATGTCTTCCTAACTCAACTTACTCATCCTACCATTAATGTTATCGTCTCTCTTGTTTGGGTTTTACTATATAAGAATTTTCCCTTAACCCTAAATTTATTTCGAAGGCTACTATCCCTTAAACGTGACGGACAATCAAAAGGATGGTGGTCACTATATACGACATCATATAAATTTACAGTCAACTCAAAGCTTTAAAGTTGCAAGGGTTAGCAAGGCAAGTTTTTTTTTTATGAGCGTTCCTGATGATTTCCCTATCTGGAGAACATTTTTTTGGCCCCACCCCCGTTTTGGATATATTGCCGATAGAGAACTTGGCGAACAAGAGCGCATAGCTTTTAATTATTTTGACGCTGAAAAGATTAATATCGGGGGTGGAAAAAGCCAAATTGTTCCTAAAGTGTGGCTACCGAATGTGAAGTACATTCTGGCCAATGCTCCATTATCTTATGTCGGTCTATGCTGAACTAACAATTATGGTACTTCATATTTTTAAACTTTGCCTTTATACATTACGGCTGTAATTTAGATTCATTTATTGTTACTGTCCAACATGCATATGCGTGTATCCGTTGCTGTTTGACCGTAATCAATCACTTATCATTATTTTTTTTTACTTACTAACGTGTTGCCGTTAAATGATGGTCCTAACAAGTTAGACAAGAAAGATTTGGGTTGTCCTCTAACAGCAAAAGGGTCATTTCACGCTGCCCTTCGTCACCCAGGCCTGCCTTTGATACCTTGGTGACATTCTGTTCTCGTGACCCTACTCGGAATCCAAAAAGAAAAGCTGAAGAAATGGCGGACGAGAACACTTGAAGGACTAGACGCTTGATATTTCTCTCCAATCGGCGTGGCGGGGGAACAACTACTGTTGCATCCAGAAAGGATGACGAGCAACCAGCAAAGCGGTCAAGGCAAAGCTTTGAGGCACAAAGACCTTCATCTCCCCCTCACCATGCCGAGCCTTTAAGAGATGACGATAATTTTGTGACAAAAAAGAACGTCGTCCCAAGTGGCATGGTGGTGGAGGACAATACTAACTCTCCGCCTCAATCCCAGGTTGCGGCCGTAATCCCCCAAACCTGAACATGTCGGCCCAGTAAGCTCTAATGTTAGCATTCCAGGTATTACTTACCGGGCTAACCAATGGATCGATCGGCCAGAAGGGAAGATCCCGGAAGAGGTCATGTAAAGGGTCGCTGCTCCAGAAGGTCGTTCTCAAGATCGGTGGCGGCATGAGATGGATGTGCTCCAAAATTAGTCCATCTTTACCGATGACCCACTTCGT
The DNA here is from genome assembly GCF_001683475.1 of Chenopodium quinoa. Taxonomy (NCBI): domain Eukaryota; kingdom Viridiplantae; phylum Streptophyta; class Magnoliopsida; order Caryophyllales; family Amaranthaceae; genus Chenopodium; species Chenopodium quinoa. The sequence goes on along the minus strand of NW_018743480.1, from coordinate 13,484 downwards.
GGTGGGAATCTGGGATATCGGCTATTGCGGAACAAGGCCACCCCTGTTGACAGACCGATTGGCTTAATCGGCCCTGTTGCTGCCCAACACATGCATGACCTTATGAAGGTAGCTATTTAAGTGTTGCTCTATTATATATATACTTTTCATTTACTCACATCCGTTTTCTTATGCCTTTATCTATTATTATTTGTTTCGGATGAAAACAATCGAATCTCGGAAGATCCTTTTATCTTGAGGGAACTTGGTCTCGGTCCGAACGACGCAGGAGCCGAGGGTTTCCTGCACAACAAATACACGTAAACTAGCCTCGGGGGGGACGCCGAGGAAGGCCCCTCCGATGCTTAAGTCAGTATATTAGAGAGAGAAAGCTGTGCAAGAGTTTAGTTGCTTGAGGCTTTATTGTCTTACCAAGAATTGACCAAATTGTTGGCTTTTATACCTTGGCTAATGAAGGAGGCGGATTGGGCCCGGAAGTCAGTTGGGCTGGGCCAAGCTGATTGGGCCGTTGACTGACCTTGACATGGCTTTGAGGATGTTGATTTTTGACTTTAGCACATTTGGAGAGTTGAACCTTAACCTTGGGCTTTTAATTGGATCATTCAGTGACCAGGCCCAATTGGACTAAATTGGACCCAAACAACTTGCCCCCCAGACCCGATTTGGAAGGATGACGGGTCGGGTTTGATTTAATCAGAAAAGGAGGGAAGTGAATGATTTGTTAATCCAAAAATGTGAATTTAAACCGTAACTAACCCATGATTAATGAGATAACAACAGTTAATGTGGATAATTGCGGAAGTTGGACGGGTAGTGGGCGATTTAACTGCAAGGTCGTGTGTTTAACGGTTACTTAGTGGGGTGCTTGAGAGAAATTGAAACGCAGACTCCTTGAATTCCCATTTCTGGAGATATAAATAGAGGCGCGTCTTCTCTCCCCACTCATTCATCAACACAAACCCAGAATTCTCAAGAACGCTCAAGAGCCCGCATCAAAACTTCGCAAATTCCCCGAGCATTAAGCTTAGAAGCTGAGACTTGTCACTACCAATTCGTAAATCGGCGACTTTTGCTTCAGATCAAGGTAAATTCCTTTGATTTTATTTCATTTTTCTTCGACTTTGCACTCTTTCCCCTTTTTCGACTTTTTCCTTCGAAATTCGTCAATGGTGAGGGGAGTTAGAGGTGGAGCCCGTGCTCCAAGAAGAGCAAGGCTAATCCCCGATCCCAGGGACAGGATTGGGACCTGGAATGGACGAAGGACAGAGTCTGACCCTGCTGAAGGGGTTAGGGCGACTCCCATTTCTTCGGCTCCTCCTCAGAGGGCTGAGGGGGTGAGCGCTTCAGGACGGGATGATGAAGTTCCCGCTGTCCTTTGGGATATCCTCCCAGGGTTTTCAGAGTGGGAGGATGCCGAAGTAGCTTCGGCCATGATAAAGAACCGCCCCTACTCATGGTGGGTGGAGAATGCTGATCAGTACCGGTTTGCCGAGCAAATTGAGTTGCATTACGGCATCCTTGAAGCCGATGGGTATTGGTGCCGAATGCCCACGGCCTCCGATAGAATCCACCGTCCACCCCCGGGGTATGTGGGGGTGTACACAAGACAACTCCAGTACGGGCTGAGGTTCCCTTTGGACGTATTCGTCCGAGACTTGCTGATCCATTACAACATTTCCCTGTGCCAGCTGACCCCCACCAGCATCCGAAGGGTAATGACGTACTTATGGGTCTGCAAATTCTTCAGGTACGTGCCGAACCTGCATTGCTTCAAAAGGCTCCATCGGCTAGTGCCAAACATTCAAAGTGGGCACGGATGCCATGGCTCTGGGTGGTATCGGATTGAGTCTCGGCCCCCGTTCCTAACCATGTGGCCGAACGACTCTTCAGACAAGGACTGGAGAGGTCAATGGATTTGGGTTAGGGCACCCACGGAGCCGAGCCACCCTTACGTTTTCAGCGCTCCCCGGTATCTTGCCGAGCCGGATCCTGATATGGGAAGTTTAGGTCCTCCCGAAGATAGCGGGCCAGACCCGAACCTTAATCAGCAGAACATCTTCGGCAAGCTGCCGAACCGGGGAGGCAGCGGCCGAATGCAGCATATCCCGGAGACTTGGCTCCCCGATACGCACTATGTTTTCCAAGAGAATATGCTGGCAGCTGTCGGCCTCAGCCGAAAGTTTAGGGATGGTAATCTTCTTCGGCTGGGGCCGAGGCCTTTTAATTATCTCTTTTCTTCTTTCATTTTGCTTTCTTGTGATGTGCCGAACTAACTGAATTGACTTCTCCCCTTTTCTTTTTCAGAACGGGACGAGACCAACGTCGGCATTGATTACGCTCGCCTTGGCGTCAACCGAGAACGAGTCGTAACTGATCGGGCTCCCCCTATCACTGAACCAAGGCGCCGAGAGGTTCACCTAGACTCTTCCCACTTCCAAATTGAGGCTGTTGCTCTGTATCAGAGGCAGAAGCCTTGGTGGAAGAAGAGAGATCCCTTGTTTCAGCTGCTGGAAGAAGAAGCTGAAGCTGCCCGTACAGCCGAAGAGGTTGCACGGGTTATTGAAGCTTGTGAAGGTGGAGAAGGGTCCTCCAGAGTTGCTGAAGAAGCTGCGGCTAGGGCAGCTGAAGAAGACGAGGCTTTGCTGAAGACCTCGGTGAGCCTTTAGACTTAACTTTGTCTTTCTTCTTTTTTTTTTTTTTTTTTTTTTTTTACTCACATTCTTCCCCCTGCCTGCCCTTTACAGTCTGAAGAGAGCAGCAGACACAGGGAAGGGAAAGCCCCTGTTCGTCCCGAAGACCAAGTACAAGAAGAGTCTTCAGACTCGGGTATGGACGAGCAGCCGCTTCAGAAGAGGCGCCGAAGAATGGCCATCATCGGCCCGCATGACTTTCAGCGGAGGCCGATGACCATCGGCGTTGAAATAAGGGAACCCGAGGAAGGCAATGGATCGCCGAGGGTTCCCCGGCCACCGCCTCAATCACCCCAAGGGCCTCTCCGCCACCCCCCGAGATGGAGGTGGATCAGAGAACTCCCAAACCTAAGGGAGAGGTTCTGGAAGAAGCTCGAGAGAGTGCCGCCGAGGACAAGGATGGAGACGCCGTGATGCCCAGTGCTGAGGGTTTCACGGCGGACATTGCCAGAGAGGTTGGGGCCTTCGTCCTCACACCTGAAGAAGAAGAGGTCACAATAATTGACTCTTCTGAGAAGGAGGAGGACGTTGAGCCACCCAAAGCTAAAGAGGCTCCATCGTCATCCTTCCCTTCCTTCCAGACGCTGCAGTCTGGAGAAATGGGTTTCTCGGCCCCCCGAATTCCAGTCCCAGACCACATCTGGGACCTCATATGGGGTCAGAACCGAGAAGGTGCTGCAGCCTACTTCGGCGATTTTGCTGGCCTGTCCGAAGTAGATAGGGCAAGGATTTGGTCGCTGAAGGCCACTGCTGGGATGGGCGAATCCAGCAGATCAGTTCCTGACCCTGCCAGGTCCAACCAACTGCTGATGATGCAGGTAATTCTCCTTGCCTTGATTTCTTTCTGAACTCAACCTTTCAGCTATTATTTTTTACTTTTTTAACTTGTGCCCTGTTTTCAGTTCGTGCACAATCAGACTCTCACTGTAGAGCTGATAGATTCCCTACAAGATAGGGTGGACGCTGCCGAGCACGATCAAAGGGTAGCCGAGGAAGAGCTAAAGCTTGCTAAGCTGAAGCAGGCAGCAGCTGAAGAGAAGCAGCAGAAGGCTGAGGAGTACGAGAAAAAGGCTGCTGAAGCCCTCCAGACCTTCTGCGACGCTATGGAGAAGGAAGTTTTTCCCCCACTGATGGAAGGGGAAAAATTCCTCCAAGAGCACCTGGGGGTGGACATCTCCAAGTTCAAGGCTGCTATCGAGAGCCGAATCCAAGAAGGAGCTGCTGCACAGGCTGAAGTGCAGCATCAGCTAGAATCTCTTGAAGCCAGCAGAATGGCTGCTGAAGAGATGCTCCAAGCTAGGGATGTCCAACTCTCAAGGGCTGCTGCTGCTGCTGAAGCTCAAAGAGCTAAGCTACAAGAGGCTGAGGATCAGCTCACTGCCAAGAAGGAAGAAATGGTCCAAGTTCAGGCCGAGGCTTCCCAGGTTCAGCAAGAGTTTACCGAGCTGAAAGGCTCCTCCTCCAAGCTCGTCGATGAGCTGAAGAGATCCGAGGAAGACTTGGAGGAGACGAAGAAGAAGTTGGCCGATGCTGAGGCTCTACTCAAAGTCCGTATCTATACCCAAGAAGAGTATGAAATGGGTTTTAGAAACGGGTTCAGAGTGTGCCGAAGGGTCTGCCTTCATGCTGAGCCGAAGCTGGACTGGTCCAAATGTGCTGAATGGGTCCAAGATCCCGAAGACCCTCACATGAAGTATGCCACTCCAATCGAAGCTGAAATCCTTAAGGCTGAGGAAGCCGAGGAAGAAGCTGAGAGGATGGAGTTGGAGGCTGAGCAGAGGGAAAGGGAGGCTCGGCAAAGTGCAAAGCCTGCTTCTTCTGCTGCTGGAGCTGAGACCACCATTGGGCCCAATGAAGCTGATCAGTCTGATCCTCAGGCTGAAGCATAGGAACTCGGGCAGTCGTCTTCAGAATCTTGCGGTTCATCATGCGCTCAACTTTAGACTTGCCGCTTTCTGAATTTTTGCCTTTTGTTTTTTTTTTGCTTCAGCTTGCCTTATCGTACAACAGCTTATTATATTTTTATTTTGCCTGTACGTATTTCGGCAGCTGTTACTTTCCGCTTGTGGGCGGCTGCCGACTATTTTTGTAATTCAACATTTTTATTTCAAAGAAGTTCACTTTCTCAGCTTTCTTGTGTATTTTTTTTTTTTTCTCTTCGCTTTACCAGTCTTCGCACTTTACTGCTTTCTTTGAATGATCTTTCAAATATTTGCTAAGTGCAGAACTTCGGCTAGCGAGAATCATTTCTGCTGAGACTTCTTTTTGCCGTTTGTACTCGGATGTTTTCAACTTGTGAAAAAACTGACATAAGTATCAAACTTCGGCTGAGCTGAAGGGTATTAGATCAGTTGTGCCATTTCTCTATTTCCCTCTGCCCCCCCAGAAATCTGAAGATGAGGTCTTCTGAATTCTGGAATGGCTGATAATTTTTCTCGGCTAAGCCGAGGATCTTTGAACACTTTGCTTTATTTTCTACATCTGTTTTTAAAGTACTGATTTCCCACCTGAGAGTTTTCACTCTAGAGATGGTACTCTTGTGACACTTTCTTCAATTCATCCAAGGGAACAACTATCCGAAACACCATGCCGGGGCAGCAGTTTATCTGAAGTACGAGGCATCATCATGCAATACTTCAGAGTTGCAACTACCACCCGGAATTGATTCATCCGAAGTACAAGGCATCACTATGCAATACTTCGGGGCTTTATCAGTTCCTATTTTTTAGGCTATGTTTCGGATAAGTCTATGGCCTTTTTGCCCAAAGGAACAGATTCTCCGAAGTACAAGGCATCACTATGCAATACTTCGGGCTTGTATCTTTTTTTGGCAGGTTTTACGGCTTGCCGAGGTACAAGGCATCATTATGCAATACCCCGGACAGCGCCGAATGAAACCTTGAATTTTTGAAAAAACCGTAGAAAGCATAAAGACTTAAAGAATACACGCAATCTGAATGAATACTGGCTCGATGGCCTTTTTATAAACAAAATCAGTGTACTTACATAGATTGTACTATCCGAAGGATTCACACATAGTATTTTTTGAGCACATCGGCATTCCAATGGTTTTTCAGCTCGGTGCCATCCATTTGTTTGAGTCTGAAGGTACCGGGCTGAAGCTCTTGATAAATTTCATAAGGTCCCTCCCAAGATGCTGAGAGTTTGCCATGAATGCGACTTTTTTGAACAGCTGCAGCATTCCTCAAAACTAAATCCCCAACTCTGAGAGGTCGTTGATAGACTCTTCGGTTGTAGGACTTGCTCATTCTGAGCTTGTGTGCAGCCATCCTTTCTCGGGCTAGATCTCTAATCTCGTCAAGGAAGTCGAGGGACTCTTTCATGAGCTGCTCATTTTCCTCGGCTGAGAAGAGATTCACTCGTAGGCTTTCTGAGCCCACTTCCACTGGAAGCACTGCTTCGGATCCATACACCAGCTGAAAAGGTGAATGCCCCGTTGCCTCCTTCTCGGTTGTCCGGAGTGACCAGAGGGTTCCCGGAAGTTCCTCTACCCACTTGGACTTTTGATCCTCTACTCTTTTTCTGAGAGCGTTAAGGATCTGTTTATTTGCGGCTTCGGCTTGGCCATTACTCTGAGGGTGGCAAACCGCGGAGTAAGCCAATTTTATCCCGAATTGATCAGTGTATCGGCGCAAGGGCAGGTTGTCAAACTGTCTGCCGTGGTCGAACACAAAAACTTTTGGGATGCCGAACCGAGTTATTATGTTCTGCCAGATGAACTGTCTGACAGTTTGCTCAGATATGCTTGAAGCAGCTTCCGCTTCAATCCATTTGCTGAAATAGTCGATTCCGACTATCAGCCACTTTCTTTTGTATGGGGCCTCGGGAAAGGGTCCCAGAATATCCAACCCCCATTGTGCAAATGGAAGAGGATTAAGAATTGGCTGGAGATCTAGGCATGGCCGATGGATTACCGGTGCAAATTTTTGGCATTTCTCGCATTTTCTGACCATGTTCTTTGCATCCGAGATCATTGTAGGCCAAAAATACCCTGCCCTGAGAGCTTTGTGGGCTAAGGTTCTCCCTCCTATGTGGTTTCCGCAGATGCCGAGGTGAATCTCTCGGAGAATATAGTCGGCATCCGTTGGACCCACGCATTTCAATAATGGAGCGGAGAAGGATTTTCTGAGGAGTTGGCCGCCGAAGACGAGGAATCGTGAACTGATCCGCTTTATCTTGGAGGCCGAATTCCTATCCTCGGGGAGCTCGTCCCTGAGTTTATAAGCCAGGATGTCATCCATCCAGCTCGGCTCGAGTGCAGCGCAGCAGATTGATATTGCTTCGGCTACACTCTTTTCTCGGCGCACCTCCACATAGACAGAACGGCTTAACTCAGTCAGAGTTGAGCTTGCAAGTTTGGAGAGTGCGTCCGCTTGAGCATTTTGACCCCTTGGGATCAGCTCTACTTCGAAAGATCTCAGCTTCGCAATTGTCGATTTGATCCTTGTGAGGTAAGCTGCCATTGAAGGCTCTTTAGCCTCATACTCCCCCCGGATCTGATTGGCGACCAGCTGAGAATCTGTCTTGAGGTAGACATGCTCGGCTTCCAACGATATGCACAGGTCTAAGCCAGCAATGGCTGCTTCATATTCGGCCTCGTTGTTAGAGGCTTTGAATGAAAATTTTAGTGCATACTCGAAGGTTTTGCCTTCGGGAGAGGTGATGACGACCCCTGCCCCCGAACCGTTCACGGTGGAGGACCCATCCGTGAAGACGGTCCAGATTTTCCTCCTTGCATCCAGAGTCTCCTGATAGGAGCACTCGGCCAAGAAGTCTGCCAAGGCTTGCGCCTTGATGGCTGTTCTCGGCTGATAACCGATACTGAACTCGGTGAGCTCGAAAGCCCACTTTGCTAGTCTACCGGATTTTTCAACCTTGCCGAGGACTTTCTCTAACGGCTGATCAGTTAGAACCGCTATTTGATGAGAATCAAAATAGGGTCGCAACTTCCGAGCAGCCACCACCACTGCATAAGCCACTTTTTCTAACAATGGGTAGCGCGTCTCGGCATCCGTCAGGGTGTGGCTGACGAAATAGATCGGCTGTTGAACTTTTTCTTCTTCCCTTAGCAGCACCGCGCTTACCGTGGCTGGACTGACCGCCACGTATAAGTATAGGATGTCTCCTACGACTGGCCTTGCCAGTGTTGGGAGTTGAGCCAGGTGTTCACGGAGCTGCTGAAAGGCTGACTTTTGTTCGTCTCCCCATTCAATGCCTTTTGAATTTTGGAGCTTCAGCGCCTTGAAGAAAGGGAGCCCTTTGTCTGAGGCTCGTGAGATGAACCTGGACAAGGCAGCCATTCTCCCGGCTAGACGCTGAATATCCCTTTTTGTCTTCGGCTCGGGGAGGTCTAAAGCAGCTTGTACTTTGGCGGGGTTTGCATCAATCCCCCTCTTGCTGACCATGAAGCCGAGGAACTTGCCTGACTTCACGCCGAAGACACATTTCTTCGGATTCAGCTTCATTTTGTATTTTCTGAGGGTGGCGAAGGTTTCGGCTAGGTCCGTGACATGATCTTTTTCTTTTATGCTTTTGACGATTGAGTCGTCAACATAAACCTCCATGTTTCGGCCTTTTTGCTCGGCGAAAACCTGATCAACCAACCTCTGATATGTTGCCCCCGCATTTTTCAATCCGAAGGGCATCATTCTGTAATTGTACAACCCGGAACTTGTTATGAACGCTGTTTTAGCTCGGTCCTCGGGGTGCATGAAGATCTGATGGTATCCCGAGAATGCGTCCATGAAACTGAGCAGAGCATGCCCGCTTGTCGAGTCGACCAGTTGGTCGATCCTCGGCAGCGGATAGGAGTCCTTGGGACATGCCCTATTCAGGTCCGTGAAGTCAACGCACATCCTCCAGTTACCATTTGCCTTCTGAACCATTACAACATTGGCCAGCCACTCCGGATACTGACAGGGTTCAATGAACCCAGCATCTAGGAGCTTATCGACCTCAGCTGCGATGTTCTGGTTCTTTTCGGCGGAGTAGTTCCGCTTTTTCTGCTTAATGGGTCGACTGGAGGGGTCGACATTAAGCCTATGGGAGACGAAGTCCGGATCAATCCCGGGCATTTCTGCGGCTGAGAAGGCGAACACGTCTCCACTGGCCCGTAGGAGTTGGACGAGTGCCGCACGGGTGTTTGGCTCCAGTGACGACCCGATGCTAACACATCTGTTCGGATCTCCTACGGTCAGTTCTATTGACTCGGTCAGGTCATCCGTCTCCATGCTCTTAGAGTTGGATTCCTCGAATTCCGGCCTGCTATCAATATTAGCAGACTTTCCTGACCGCGGCTGGCCATCAGAGTCGTTCGGCTCTGAGGCGGAGTCAGCCTTTTGGCCCCCATCAGATTTCTCGTTGTCTGGGGCTTCATTAGCCGAAACGTCTGAGCCTCTCGGCTTTTTGGCGTTTCGGTCCCGGTGCTTTTCCTCCCCATCGCCACGGTCGCCTCGGCGAGACGTGGATGGCTTGAGGTGATTGCATAGGCGGGCTTCTTTTTGACTGCCCTTTATTTTCTCGGAGCGTCCCTCGTCTGAAACGTATATCATGATTTGATGATACGTGGAGACGACTCCTTGAATGCCGTGAATGAGGGGTCTCCCCATGATCACGTTGTATGCAGATGGAGCATCTACGACCAAAAATTCGGCCATGATATTCCTAGCTGCTCGGCCTTCGCCGATGGTGACAGGAAGTGTAATCTTCCCGTCAGGATACGAGGAAGAGCCGTTGAATCCAGACACCGGGTAGGGTGCGGGGGCCAGGTGCTCGGCTCCCATCCTCAGCTGGTCGAACGCTCCTCGGAAGAGGATGTTCGCCCCGCTACCGCCGTCGACGAGGGTCCGCCAGACGTTGCGGTTGGCGATGCCCAGAATGATTACTAGTGGGTCATCGTGGGGGTATACCACCCCCTCACAGTCTTCGGCTGTGAACAGGATGTTCGGCGCCGGTGACTGGGACTGCCGAAGCTCAGCCTGATGAATCTGATGGGTTAGACCCCTCAGTTGGCGGTTGGCTGTGCCTCGCGAGATTCCCCGGAAATAACTAGGATGTCGAGGGACTCCTTGCCCTGAGGTCCCTTATCCTTCTTCCGAGCGAAGTTGAGGTCCTGCCGAGAATCTTTTTCAGCTTTTTTCTCCTCGCGCCTGTCCGCGAGGTATTGGCTCAGGTACCCCTTGCGGACCAGATCCTCAATCTGGTCCTTCAGCTGGACGCAGTCCTCGGTGCGATGTCCGGGTGAGTCATGGAACTCGCACCACTGGTCCTTTCCCCTCGTCTGATGCCAGGGAGGCAACGGACGAGGTTTTTTGAATCTCCCCTCGTCCTTCGTCGTGCTGAAAATCTTAGCACGGGGAAGGGAGAGTGGAGTGTATGAATCGTACCTTCCCGTGTAGGGAAAGTGTCTTTCCTTCTTCGGCTCGGCAGCAGAGGACGGTTCTGAGGCCTTAGCCTTCCCTTTCCTCTGCGCCGAGACTTCGGGCTGCTGCCCTTTCGGCTTCTCAATTCTCGGACGAGACTGAGACCTGGATCTGTTCCACTCCTCGGCTCGGATGAACCTATCCGATGCTTCCAAGGCTTCCTCCAGGGTCTGCGGGGGATGCATGACCATGAAGTCCAGGAACTTTCCAGCTTGGAGGCCGTTCCGTAGCGCGAACACGGCCAGGCCTTGATCCAGGCTTGTGATTCCGGATGACTCGTTGCTGAAGCGAGTCAGATAGTCGCGGAGGCTCTCGTCCTCCGCCTGCTGCAGACTCATTAGCTCTGCAGTGGTCTTCTCTCGGCGGTTGGCCGTAGAGAATTTGCTCTTGAACTTGTTGGAGAGGTCGTTCCAACCGGTTATGGAGCCTTCCTTGAGCCCTTTGGTGATCCAGGATTGGGCAACACCTTTGAGGGTCGTAGGAAAGTATTTACACCAGGTAGCCTCAGACCTCGGGTTCAGATACATGTGCCCCTCGTAAGAGGCAATGTGATCCTTAGGATCTGAGGTACCATCGTAAGTAATATGTGCCGGGATTTTGACCGTTGGCACATGCTCTTCCAGAATCCACTTCTGGAAGGGCGAGTTCGATGGAACCATGACCGCCTTCCCCTTGTACCCGGCCTCAGGGACCTCGCTCCTCCTCTCTCAGAGGTGGAAGTGGTTTTCGTCCCCGGCTGAGACAAGGTTGGGTGGGGTCCGGTATCCTCTGGGAAGGTGAGGCGGCTATGCACACTCACCTCCCTCGAACCCAAGCGTTCGTGAACGCTTTGGCGGGCGAATTCCGGGTCCTTGGAGGGCCCCATGGAATTCTGAGCTTCAGAGTGGTCAGAGGGTTGAGGGTTCCTCCTCCTCTCCTTACTGGAGTTTCGGGTGTCCCCTCGCCACCTCTGGCCGAGCTGTCTATGTGGTGGAACTTGTCCACCATCATCCTGACCGATCCTCCTTTTCAGGTTTCTCGGCTGGTGATCATCAGGCATCTGGATTGGAGCCCCTTGAGCTTTAAGGAACTCCATGCAGATGGCCACTGCTCTGGCCACTTCCTCGGTGGAGGGTCCGGAGGGAGGAGTCTCCCGCGGATGTGACCTGGATTGCACGCTATGGCGCGGCGGGGAGTTCCTCGCACCTGAGCCACTCGGTCTCGGGGATGGCCCCGGCTGCCGAGTGTGGTGCGAGGTGTTCTCCTCCTGGAGGCTAGGACCTCTTGAGGCTTCCCTTTCCGGAGAAATGGGGGCCTCCGATTCGGAAGAGGCTTGCTCCGGGGAGGGATAAACCGGCTGGCGTTCCCTCACCGTAATCCGGCCTCCTCCCTTCTTAGCCTTCTTGGAACTCTTTCCACTCTTAGTCATGGCGACTGCCGGAGTGTTTGATGACTGACGCGAAATTTAGTAGCGTTCCCCACAGACGGCGCCAAATTGTTTCGGATGAAAACAATCGAATCTCGGAAGATCCTTTTATCTTGAGGGAACTTGGTCTCGGTCCGAACGACGCAGGAGCCGAGGGTTTCCTGCACAACAAATACACGTAAACTAGCCTCGGGGGGGACGCCGAGGAAGGCCCCTCCGATGCTTAAGTCAGTATATTAGAGAGAGAAAGCTGTGCAAGAGTTTAGTTGCTTGAGGCTTTATTGTCTTACCAAGAATTGACCAAATTGTTGGCTTTTATACCTTGGCTAATGAAGGAGGCGGATTGGGCCCGGAAGTCAGTTGGGCTGGGCCAAGCTGATTGGGCCGTTGACTGACCTTGACATGGCTTTGAGGATGTTGATTTTTGACTTTAGCACATTTGGAGAGTTGAACCTTAACCTTGGGCTTTTAATTGGATCATTCAGTGACCAGGCCCAATTGGACTAAATTGGACCCAAACATTATTTATACATGCATTGTTACTTATTTTTTACTTACCTATTTATTTATTATGAGCAGGCCGCTGCCTTTGGGACAGAGCTAGTTGATATGTACAGATATTATCAAGAACAACATCACCTGGAATCTTCAAACCGGCAATCTTTGGAATCGGCTCTGAAAAACGCCGAGGAGGCCCTTAATTTCATTAAAACAATACAGGCCAAGGATGATGAGGAGCTCAAGACTTTACGGGAGAAGGTTGGAAAGGTTACCAACCTTGAAGAAGAGGTGAAGCTCCTTAAAACCCATTTATCTGAAAAGAGCAAGGCCGCTAATTTGCTTCCTATTGTGCAAAATGAGCTCTCCAATGCCAAAATATTATCATCACTTTGGAAGCTAAGATTCAAAAAATGGAGGCTGACAAGCCAGGTGTTCGCCAAAGGGCCGTCAACTGATATCTTCAATCTGCTGAATTTATTGAAAAATCACAGGATCGTTTTGATAGTGGCTAGTGTACGTCTTGCACACGCTGCCGGTTGGACCAAATCCGACTGGGCGAAGATACTTTTATTGATAGGGATCATGAAAAGCCTTCCGGATTTGAGAAACATTAATTTGCAGATGAGGACATCCTTAACACTGCGCCAGCTAAGACCGGCAATGCTATGGACGCTAGCATTCTGAACTCTCCAACACTGGAAGAGGAGAGGGCTCTTGTAGCTTGAAGGGGCGGGAAGTCATCACGGACATCTTCTTACGGCTCATGTGTGATTGGCCTTATCTGCTTTGAACTGTTTATTCCTTAGTTTTTTACAATATTGATTATCAGCAAATATCCCTTTTTGTGGTGATGCCTGTTGATTGTCATTTGAACATTTTTATTTCCATTAGATAGCTGTGTAGAACTTTTCTACCTTGCATATGCACTTATCCTTGATTACCTTTTATCGTTCACTATATTGTGATTTTAATTTCTATGTTACCCTCTACTATCATTGGAAAAGAGTTAGATAGCATTTCACGGCATGACTTATAAGTACTTTTGACATCTCTTTTAAATGACTAGCCTAAAACCTTTTTGTATACTACCTCTGGATCATATTATATGCAACTTTGGGGTATTATTTGTGAGATATAAAAAATTCAAAAGTTGCATATAATACGATCTGGAGGTAGTATTTTAATTGCCTAAAGAAACTCAAAAACATCTCAGTTTGAGCTTTTTAGGAGCTCAAAACAGCTCAGTTTAAGCTTTAGGAACTATCGGTATATACCAACAAGATGAAGTATGTTGGTGTGGGGAATATTTCAAGCGTTAATCCCCTAGCTTGAACCCCACTGTGATCATACACTAAAGTACGGTGGCGTCCAAAGGGAAAGAAGATAGAGCAAAAGAGTCGCCAACAAGTTTTAGGAACTTGTAAACCGTTCACGAGGTGAAGGTTA